>NC_058371.1:167124396-167424396 GCF_018350175.1 Felis catus | reverse complement strand
ATATTATTTGAGCTTCAAAAACACTTCCTATATCACATTTTACATATATGTAAATAGGTATTCACAACATTAAGAAATGTACCCATATTCTCATTACTTATCAAGACTAACAGCAAACTAACATTTTAAAAGCAACTTAAACAGAGGCCACCTGCATAGCTCAGTTGGTTAAGCCTCCGACTTTGGCTCAGGTCATGATCTTGCAGTTCATGAGTTCGAGCCCCACGTTGGGCTCTGTGCTGACAGCTCAGAACCTGGAGCCTACTTCAGATTCTGTGTTTCCCTCCCTCTCTGGCCTTCCCCCACTCACTATGTGCCTCTCTCTCAAAAATAAATAAACATAAAAAATTTAAAAATAATAAAAGCAACTAAACATGTAGGAACCAGTTAAGCACCATATAATTTGATACAGTTAAGAAACTGAGAAACATTCGCATAAGGCCACTGGCATCCCAGAGATGCTTCACAAAGTGACAGTAACTTTAGTAGGTCTTTCTGTAGTCCAGGGCTTTGGGCTTGTCTTTACATTATCGTATTTCATTTGGATACAGAATGTGAAATAAACAAATTCCAGGGTTTTCCACAACAATCAGTTCACATGAGTTCTTTAAATTCTCTGATTATCATAGCTCTTCCTCCTCAGTGAGGTTCTAGCTTAGAAATCTTGGCTTTGCTGACGTGCGGAGAGTGGTCAAATACCAACACCCGGGATGCTTCCCTGGGGTTAGAAAGGACATATTTTGAATTATTGAGTAATTGAATAATATGACAACTATATAAGTAGTGATGGAGGATATAACTTTCCAGTGACCATAAATACCACTTTTTGCTCAGGAGAAAGGCTCACTGATGGAAAGTTCTTTGGGCATGGCATCAGATCAAGAACAGATAGAGAAATACTTCATCCTGGCCACCGTAAGGACAAATGAGCTTTTTGTGCCACAAGTATGTATCCAATTCATTCATTTGTTCATTCATTCATTTGTTCATCTTCTTAGTACCAGGCACTCTTTTCTGGGCTAAGAATATGTCAAAGAAGAAAGCAGGTAGGAATTTGTGCCCTCATAAAATTTATACTACAGTGGGAGGAAAAAAGACACATGGTGTCAATATTTTCAGAAGTAGGTTTTGGATTTTCAAGTTCTTTTATTTCAGGTTGTTTACCGAATTATTTTCTATGGTGTCTCTATGAATTGGATAGTGCTAGATGGATAAATATTATTTTATGCTTTGTTCCCTCTTCCATAGTTGCTGTGAGGACACTTGACTTGTGTTTTAGCGCTTGGCCAAGTATTTTACACTCCAGTTGTTTAGGTCATGGCTCAGTGATGTTGATAGACATGTGTCATACTTATATGTCCTTACACTTTCTCACTTACCCATTTAATGACTGCCTTTTTAGGTTTTATTATTTCTAAAGATATCTGCTTTTATCTACTATCTATTGAAAGTATCATTTTAAAACTGAAAGCAGAATTTACAGGCATTGCAAAAACTTCAAAATACGGAGTATATAAGATTATACCTGGTTCTTTAGCTGATTTCTCTCCTTAGAAGTTTGGTGACTGTCTTTCTATGTCCCTCCTCTAAACACACCTTTTTTTCTCCTCCAAAGCAAAATCCTACGTTACATTTTTCCCCCCAAAGAAGTTTAACCGTTACTTATTTTTTTTTTTGTGGGAGTATAGGAATGTGTTCCATTTATCAAATAGATGTTCTTGTCTATATTCACATGTTAACACCTTTTTCTTCTCTCTCTCTCCCTCTTCTATTATAAAGGTGAAAGAAGGAAGAAATAATCTTAATATAAAACCTTATGGGTCTCCAGTAATAATTTTAAGGGACATTGGGTTTTAAGTATGTACAGCTTCTCTAAAGAAGTTTATTTTAACTAAATTTTCTCTGCCTTGAATTTATTTTCATTATCTCTAACTTGTTAAAATAGACTTTTAAAATTTCTAGTTACTTGTTATAATTAACTTTACATGGACTCTGTGTAGGCAGCCACCAAATTGCTTCAGTAGATTTAGAAATTGCAAAGAGCTGTCCAATATCAGGAGCTAAATGAAGCTTATGTCGATTCTCAATAAAGGTCTTAGAAATGTAAGCAGTAAGAACTATTTGGCCATGACACAGATGTTCTGATCATTACAGGAACTGTGTCTTTAATTAAATTTGTACGCTAGTGCCAGTTCAAAAACTTTGTTTTTCATACAAAAACCCAATTATATAGCCAAAAGGATGTTCATGCTCCAATGAGTTGAAAGTCAAGAAGAAAAATGTTACAGTATTAATGCAAGCTTTTATTCAAGCACTGATGTTTTTACTACATGATAAAAATATCTGTAAGAGTCAAGAGTTTATTTTTCACCAATAAAATGCTATTTAAGCCAAATGGAAATTGACTTAAAATTTAAAACCAAGGTTTTTTGTTTGTTTTTTCAGCTTCTATTTAAGCCAAGTTTTTAACATATTAACATTTTGTATTTTTTTTTATTTATCAATCAATATCTGCTTATAAGGCCTGCTATTTTACCATCTTGAATTTATATTTTAGTTAACAAATTCTCCTTACTTACATTTAAATAATTTATACTTCCCTTCATATAGCCTAAGGATTTTAGAGAAGATTAAATAATCAAAAAGCAAGTAACATTTTTATTGCTTTGGTCTAGAATTATGCTACAAAAAGTAGATAAAAAATTATAATATTTGTTTTACATAATATAAATAAAAAGGCTGAAGATATTGTCCATAATGCAATTATCTGTAATGTCCATCAAACTCACACAACACAGCTCTGTATACACTTAGTGCCCTAAAACATGAGGAATGAAAATGACATTTCAGAATATTAAGCTCACTGTTTACTAAAGAATGTAGAAATCTCAATTGTTTTGCAGCAATGAATTTTATTAAAATATTACAATTCTGTAATGTCAAAATCTTGGGATTTTCACTTACCTGCTTTACATGTGAGTAGATATTCTAGGAAAGTAAAAATAAAAATTAAAGAAAAATTAGAGAAATATTTTGAAAAAAGCAGAATATTTTTTAATATTACTTTTTTAAATATAGCAAAAGTTCAGTTGTGTTGTTAAATCCAATTTTATTAGATTGATACTTTGCCTCTTTTATTCTTTTGAGTATTTTATTTTCTATGTATGTATTTACTTATTTTTTTTATTTTTGAGAGAAAGGGAGAATCTTTTATTAAATCTTTTTTAATGTTTATTTTTGAGAGACAGAGACAGAGCATGAGTGGGGGAGGGGCAGAAAGAGACAGAGACAGAATCTGAAGCAGGCTCCAGGCTCTGAGCTGTTAGCACAGACCCAATGTGGGGCTTGAACCTGTGAACCATGAGATCATGACTGAACCAAAGTTAGACACGCAACAGACTGAACCACCCAGGCCCCCCAAGAGAAGGAGAATCTTCTTCAGGCTCCACGCTCAGCACAGATCCTGGCATGGGGCTCAATTTGAGAACCCTGGGATCATGAGTTGAACCACCCACGTGCCCCTCTTTTGAATATTTTAGAATGAAATGATCTAGATTCCAATTACATAACTGTTTGAGCCCATATACTCCAGTATACTCCATATACTCCTATATATATATATTATATATTATATATATATAATATATATGTATTATATATTATATATATAATATATATGTATGTATTATATATATAAATAAACATTTTCTAAGAGTAACCCAGGCAAAAGTCCAATTTCTCTAAAACTGTCTAGAAAAGTCTACACAAAAATTAAGGTGAGATAAATCTGAAAAAAATAACTCACATTGATAAACTTAACTATTGAATCTAACTCAAATGGTTCAAAGAGAACACCTCAAGGTGTCTCTGTTTTCTAGGAATGATATAATGTCCAATCACCTCTGTCCACCACCCTAGTTATATTGTCTAATGCCCTGCAACAGACATAAAATTTCTTACTTAAAAAATAAGTTTATTTTTGAGAGTGTGTGAAAGAGGGAGGGGCAGAGAGGGAGACAAACCCAAACAGGCTCTGTGCTGTCAGCACAGAGCCCGACATGGGGCTTGATCTCATGAACTGTGAAATCATGACCTGAGCCAAAATGAAGAGTTATATGCTTAATTGATTGAGCCACTCAGGTGCTCCCAAATTTCTTACTTTTAACATATATGCTTTATATTTGAAGATGAAGTAGGGAATGTTAAAATGAAAATAACTTACCTTTATATTGTTTATCATAGTCTTAATAGGGGTATAGCCTTAATAGGAAATGGGGTACATATAAAGAACTTGGTATTGTTAATGACCCAATCTCTTTCATACCCTTTTTTGTGTTGAAAGTGAGATTTCTAAATTTGGGATGGGTTGTTTCTCTGGCTATGAGTATTGGGCTAGTCTTCCTGACTGGAGAGATGTACATCCTAGAGACCAGTGATCAAATGTGTGTAATTGCAATGGGAGGCTGACATTCTCAGCAGGCTCTTACCCCCTGATTTTCCATTCTCTGCTTAAACCACATGCATTTCACCCCTGGATTTTTGAAATTTTATGTCTTATTGATACTGTTGCCGTTTCCACCTTTGAAGCCCTTGAAAAGATCAAGATCAGTTGCCTTGCAGAATTTTAGTAAATGTTACTGACCTTCAGATGTTTGCTAATATCATGACAATGTCAAATGCAAATCAAATTTACTTCAAAGTTGTAATTTTATAGAGATTAAATCCTACTTACTTTAACAACCTCACATTTAGCTCCATCCAAACACCATATCAACCTCAATGGGTACAGAATTATTATAGATGATAAGAGGAACTGTCCTGAACATGTAGCTTTCCTTCTCCACCTCACTACCCTGCCAGCCATTTGGAGATGTGTGTCCTTGATGGGTGTCATTTAAATCTTCCTTTCTTTTTGACTCTTGACAAATTATGACATCAGTGTCGGTCTATTAATTCTGGAAAACTGCATAGTTCTAGTTAATTTCTAGATGTACATCTTTCCACTATCCAAGCTGTGATGTCTTTATTCCTTATATCACATTAAAGAAAGGTGTCATGTATGTGACTGGGAGAAAATTTATCCATAAATGTTTCTATCTGTAAATGTTGAAACAGCATACAAGGGAACAAGGACAAATATTTATATATTAGAATAAATAAAAGTTCAGGCTATGGCTGTTTTTTAGGCATCAGCATACTGCTTAGCTCTGTTGAATTGGTTGGTACTTACTATATTACACTTCAAGCTTGTTTGGGTATCCCTTGTTTTAGACGTACTCCAACCTTTTGTCATTGCTACTACAACTTTTAGAGATCACTGGCCATCCATATGTGTAACTGTAAAAAAATACTTTGGCAAAAATTTCTACATATGTACCTAAATCCACAGTCTTTGTCTCTCACTGGGAACACAGGTAATATTTCCCAATCTCATTTATTGTGAGGTGTGGCCATGTGACTAGCTTCTAGCTATAAGATTATGAGTAGAAGAGATGCATTTCCAGCTCAAGACTTTTATGAAACTAATATGCCTTCTCTTTACTTTACTTCCTCTTCACTCATTAAATGCAAACATTAGTGGGGCCCTGGAGAAAACAGAAGTTTTAAATGGAAGGAGCCCGAATTAATGGGTAAAAAGAATGTTGACCAGGAACACTTTTTGGTTGGTTAATGTGAGCAAAAACTAAACTTACATTATGATTGAGTCACTATATATTTTGGAGTCCTTTTCCTGTAATATAGATACCAACATTGACATTTTAGTAATTGTACATTTTTATTCTAAAATAAGAGTCAAGCCACTAAAGTTGTGAATGTAATGTGAGTATTGCTGCAACCATAAAAAGAGCTGTAGTTAGAAGATTTCTGAATTGGTTTAAAGCCTAAAGAAATAAACTCCTAGTGCTAGGTAGTTACTAAGCCAATTTTTTTTTAATTTGATAAAAGTCTCGGTTCTCCCCAGTTCCTACTTTATAATCTAATCCTGAGTATTGGACTCCAAGACTATAACCATCCCTAAAAGCCTATTGAGTTGGCCCATCTGTCCCTACATGTCTGTTTTTGATTCCCAGGCCTTCTATGAGTGAGGAAGACACCTTCCTACTGACTACAGACAGGTGCTCTCTAGGTATCATGTGTGATGGGGCAGATGCTTCCTACCCTGCTCCTTAGTATTTTTTTTAACCTTTGGTCTTCTAAACATTCTGTGCACAGTCTGCTCTGAGTGATTTATCTTTGGTAACCATATTCAATAATAAATTCCAACGATGGTTCTCATTTGGGATGAGTGAGCATATTTTGTTCAGAACTCTTATTGAGTGATCTAAGACATGGTTTCTATAGGCACCATGTGGCGTCAATGATGTTTGCTCACTTTACACAGAACCTTCAAGATTGTGTCAGGTAGCTTTCTACTACTTTATAGCTAGGGCTCCCGTTTCCTATCTGAGTGGCCCTGCTAGCTCATAGATCATCTACACAGTGGACACAATTGACATACCTGAGATCAGTTAATGAGAGACTTCTAGATTACGTGCCTCACCCACCTTCTCCAGTTTTTGCTCATGGTTATATCATGTTGCAAGAAGAGTCCAGTTTGTAATGTAATAGAAGACAAGACTGAATTTAAGCAACTTGGGTTCAGTTCAGGCTCACTACCTACCAACTAAGTATATTCCTGAGATTTTATTATTTCTGCTAAAAATTATGAATAAAAATACCTCTTACTGCAAATTCAGTAAGAACTTGAGTTGTTTCACTAGGGTTGCTGCAAGGACTAAATAAAATAATGACCCTGGAAACCCTTCAAAAATGTTATACAAATAAAGTATTTATATAGTTGGTATAGATATAATGTTTCCAGAGTGCCTCAGCATCATTACAGTATATACTGTTTTAAACACTTAATATATAATAAGTTCACAAAATATAAGTGGGTGTTGACTTTTTCCTATTATACATTGTGTGAATCTTTTTCTCTCTTTATATAGCAATCAAATAATTGTTCTGGCTTTCCTTTTCACATTATTCTAAATAAACAAAGACTTGAAATGAAGGAAATTGAGTAGATGAGGCACATTGCAATGAATCTCAAGAGCCTAGTGAATTTCAGCAATAGAAAAGCAGTCCCTGAAGTTTGCTAGCCTCAGACACATCTGCCTGCCTGTTTCATAGCCGCTCGGTGAACAGAATGTTGTTTTGGAGGGATAACTTTGTAGTTGCGCAGCAAGGTCTCCTGTCTTGGGATATGAACTGAGACATTTTAGGAGATGACTACCACAACCAAGAAAATAGGCAGATGCTATTAACTAGATCCAGCAGGAGCCATGAATAAATTACATACCATGAAAACTTTTTGTGAACTGAAATTTCCAAAGATCTTTCTTCACTTTATGCTCCATTTCTTTTAGCTGCTGCTTTTTCTTTTACTTTTTTTCCCCAGCGTTAGCAGTGCCGAAGGGTTTGCCAATGATGCATTTTATTTATTTATTTTTAAACATAACACATGGGCTCTTTAGATGAAACAAAAGTGACATACTCTATTTTCCACAAACAACAATTGAATCCTTCCATTGCTCTGCGTGGTAAAACATCACTTACATTTAACGTTGTGTATCAATAACCTGACCTCTGCCTGTAGTGTACTTCCTGACATATAGAAAGTGTTTACTGTGTCATTTTCAATAAGTGAATGTTGTAATAGGGTGTTAGTTGAGAATCATTGCTTGCATTTTCTTCCATGCATACCCAAAAAAAGATAGAATTGTTATATCTTCTGAATTTTTCTTCAGATAAAAGATAGGTGCCACAGTTGCATAGATACTTTTTATAAAGATTTCCTTTGAAAAATATGTCCATTCCCTGGTGGATAGAATAGATTTTCATATAGCAACATTAGTGTGGGTGGGAATAATGTGCGCCTCTAATAATTAAAAGTTGACCTGCTTATTTGAGGCAGGTACATATTTGCCTAAATAAATCTTAAATAAGATGAAGGATATCCTTTGGGAAAAATAAAGGGTAGCTGTTTTGGTTGTCTGACAGTATCCTGTCTCTACTTAAAGACTCTACTTAAAAAACAAAATCAGATCTTTGTTGCTTCTTATACATGTATTAATCACATCATGGGAACCTCATCCAGATTAGGGCTTCAACATATGAATTTGGGAAGAGACATAAACATTTAGTCCATAGTTCATCAGTAGGGAACCTGCACTATCGCTTTACAGAAGGAGAAATGGTTAATGGTGAGTACTTAGATATAACCAAGCAAGTTTCAGAAGCAATTCTAAGGATTGAGAAATTTGCTCAGGATTATCTAGTGGTTAACAGTTAAGAATCAATATAATACAATAAAAACATGTCTCAAATTTTACAATGTGAAGTCAACACAATATAATATTAGTGTAATTATTAGTGATGGACCTTGACTTAAGTAAATAAAGTGGAAAAAAAATAATACCATTGCTTAATGTTTACTGTATTTACTTTACTTTGTGTTTATGGTTAATGATAATGTTTTCCATTTAAGGTATTAATTTAATAATTCCTTTTGAAAGCTAAACTTACTCTAGAGAAAGAAATCCTTTGATTTAATACATATTTAGTAAGTTCTCTTAGATATGACAAAATCCTGAAGTTGGTACATTAGAAAATAAAGTATAGGAACACTAGATTATCATAAATTTTAAGTGTCCCTTCTATAAACACCTCTATGGGTTCCTGTTGTGACCTTTTATGACACTCAACAATTATATGGACTGTAGTTGTATTTATTCAAGATTTTATTTATTGCACTTTGAGCTATTTTTATCTTGCACTTTTCTATCATGGTTACCACCACTCACTTGTTACATATACTAAACCATATTACCTACTACTAGGATTATAACAAAATATATAAAACTAATTCCATAATCTTGTTGGGTGGTAAACATCTGCATGGAAGGCTAATTACCATGAACTGGCCTTTATCCAGTTGCAGAATACGAGGAATAATCTGAGTGTCCACATGCAATTTGTATGTTAAATTGTCTTGGCAATTGTATAAAAATTATGAAGGGATAATCAAAACATGTGACCTTCTAAATTTGTTTGTTTTAGTCTTAGGTTTTGACCTTTAAAATCATTATAAAAAGCACATTATTTTATGTGAGTTAAAGTCTTATAAGAAAGACTAGCTAAGTAGCTAAAATAATTGTTAGTATCTGTTTCTCTAAGAGGTAAAAGATGGTAGTCCAGTTACTGAAAGTAAGAGAAAAGAGTGAACATTGAAAAAAGTGTCAAGCTTGAGGGGGAAAAAAAAACACATTTTGCCTTTTCTTGTCCTTTTTTTTTTTCTTTTTTGAAACTCAGTAGCATCCCTGTCTTCCAAATTGCTCTTTCCCTGAAGATATTTTCAAATTCTTTAAAGATGTTTTAAAGAAACTTATTTTAATTTTACTTAAAAAATGTAATGCACATTTTTGAAGCAGAGAGAAGTCTCCACTAGATCAAGTATAGGATATCAAGTTGTCTCAATAAGCAACTGGTTGAAAATCAAAGGTTTTTGACATTGTATACTAGAAGAAAATAATCTTTAGCCATAGATTGTGATAATATCATATAGTTTGTTTCTATTGCCCTACTAGATATCAGTTCTTGGTGATACTCTGCATACTTAAATATTTTATATCCTGGAAGGATACCTAGGTGGCTCAGTAGGTTGAGCATCTGACTCTTGATTTCCACTCAGGTCATGATCCCAGGGTTATGGGATTCAGCCCTATGTCAGACTCTGTGCTGGGCATGGAGCCTGCTTGAGATTCTTTCTCTCTCTTCCTCTGCCCCTCTCCCCCACTCATGCTCTCTCTTTCTAAAATTAAAAAAAAAAAAGGGGCGCCTGGGTGGCACAGTCGGTTAAGCATCCGATTTCAGCCAGGTCACGATCTCGCGGTCGGTGAGTTCGAGCCTCGCGTCAGGCTCTGGGCTGATGGCTCAGAGCCTGGAGCCTGTTTCCGATTCTGTGTCTCCCTCTCTCTCTGCCCCTCCCCCATTCATGCTCTGTCTCTCTCTGTCGCAAAAATAAACGTTGAAAAAAAAATTAAAAAAAAATTAAAAAAAATTATATATCTATATCTATATCTATATCTATATCTATCTATCTATCTATCTATCTATCTCCTGGGATAAATATTGTGAATATTTTTTTCTTAGGTTTTATTTCCAAACACCTATGTTAAAAAATATGGAGTATTAAGAAAAATACTTAATATTAATTAATTTAATTAAGTTAATTAAGTTAATTGATTTAAGTTAATTAATTAATTCTTAGCCTATTAATTAAGTACTGCTATATAACTGCTACCCAAAAATATAATGACAAATAGTTCTGCCTCAATGTGACCAAACATCACATTTCACTTAGCAAGGCAGAGGTCAGAAACCAAAGAAAAGGGCATCCTCCTGTTAAACAGTAAAAGAAAATTATTGTCTTTCAAAATATGTAACTATGGGCACCTGGGTGGCTCAGTTAGTTGAGTGTTTGACTTCGGCTCAGGTCATGATATCCTGATTCTGTAGTTCAAGCCCTGAGTCAGACTCTGTGCTGACAGAGAATCTCAAGCAGACATTGTCAACATGGAGCCGTATGTAGGGATTGAATGCACAAACCGTGAGATCAAGACCTGAGTTGAAATCAAGAGTCAGATGCTTAACTGTACTGAGCCACCCAGTGCCCCTCTGTATTCTTATTCCTTATAGCACAGACACACACACTATGAATGGATATACATACAGACACTCAGAGGAGACAGGGCGTGCATCATCTGACACACCTAAGCTCCTGCCCATATACAAAGATGTGTGTGACTCTCACACTGAAGTTTCATTTCTGAGCACAGCCTTGCCATTTCTTCTCCTCACTTGTACCTAGCCCTAACCCTCCACTCTCTGTATGTCCTGCTTCTCCAGCTTGTCTGCTTAAGAACATTAAATTCAGTGACCTACCACTTCAAGCATGTCTGTTTTAGCATTCCTGAGTTGCCTTTCCAATTTCTGATTCAATATTTTCAAGGCATCCCATGTCATTATTTGACAGCTCTCATTTATGGACAAGGGTTATTTCCTAGTCCCTCTTCATACTCAGACACCCCTCAGCCTAACTAGGTTGTGTATTTTCCCTAAAGGAGAAGGACAGGGGTGCCTGGGTGGCTCAGTGGGGTAAGCATCCAAATCTTGATTTCAGCTCAGGTTTTGATCTTACGGTTCATAAGTTTGAGCCCCATGTTGGGTCCTGTGTTGACAGTGCAGAGCCAGCATGGAATTCTCTCTCTCCCTCTCTCTCTCTGCCCCTCCTCTGCTTGCACACTCTCCCTCTCAAAATAAATAAATACATGTTAAAAATTTTCAAAAAAAATAAAGAAGGGCATATGTTTGGTCAGTTTAAGTTCCTAACCATTGATGGACCACATTAGTGTAGATACCATACCCAAGTGGGAGATCTGGTTTCTCACTTTTGCTTGATGTGGCTGAGTAGGCAAAGATATTCAGAGTGGGCCTCTCTTTTTCTTCATTCATCTATGCGTGTACAGAGGGGGTCAGAGCCTGATGTGTAATAATGAAGATATGATGGTGGTGATGCTGATAATCATCATCATGATAAATAATATTTACTTGGTGCTTAGTATTTATCTTCCATTTTTTAAATCATTTTACATTAGCATCTTCATTACTCATTATTTCATTACTTCATTACTCACAACTCTGGAGATGATTATTCCATTCCACAGATGAGAAAATGTACAGAGAATTGAACTCGTATGTCCAAGAAGTTGGCATTGCTGAGTTCAAAAGTAGCCATCCTGCTTCTTCTTTATTCTTGACTTTTCTCCATGTAAACTGTTAGGAATGTGGCAAGACATCAAGATTCATAGGTGAGAAAGGAAGGAATGTGAAACTTGATGGAGAGAGTAGAAGTTTGTTTACATCCCAAGACTACAACGTATTTAGTTGCAGTGTTTAACAGAGTACCACAATAAGGGTATTGAGTGGCATTAGATTCTCATTTTGCAGCTGTCCCTAGAGACAGTGCTTTCAGAAAGTTTATAGGTAGAATTTGGGGATATGATAATTTAATTGACAAGAGCAGTAACTGGCCATTTATGCCTTTAATGTCAACTATCTTCACCCCAAACCCACCATCATTTCTAATTTACATAATTTTAATCTCAACTTCCTTTTTAGTTAGTATGCAACTAGTTTAAACTGACATTTTTAAAATTTCCATTAATTAAAGGCACAGATTTAAATTTTAAAATTTACTTTCTTTTTCACAGCCTTCAAATATTTGAAAAATCAATGTGGTGAAGTGATGACTGAGCGACTATTTGATTTGTACTTTTATGGTCCATTGACCCTAAAATAAGGGACAGAAAAGTCATTGTGTTAAGGTCTGTGACCATTCAGCCTAAGACTAAAATGTGCTCACTTCAGGTTAGATAATGAGAATGATGCAAGAAAACTATTTGTATGGACCAACTTTTGATAAGATGGTTCTACCTTAAAATAATTAGATAAGTTTAGACTTATAACACATGTTTAGAGGTCAGAATTGAGTCTATTCACATTATGGTGTTTATTTATCAGATCTGTTTCTCATCTAGCCACTAGAGTCTCATGTAGAGAACAGAGAGGAGTTGGGAAAGAAGGAAAAAAAAGGGGGGTGGGTGGGTGGGTCTGAATCAACCAAGAGATCCAGAAACTGATGGAGATATTTTACTTAAAAAGGTCTTAAGACTAAGGAATTCAAATCAGTATTTCCTTGATGTTCTTAAAGGAAATATGCATTCTTTTTTTCCCCTCTTTTTATTGAACACACAACCTGAGTGTGAAAACCTAATGTTGAATAGAGTTATACATTTCTTTGTTGTTGATGTCTCTGGAGTATGCTTCTACAGAGCTACCCAGCAGAAGTAGCACTGAGAGTGCTTAGAAGAAAAAAAAATAGCTCAACTTAGGAAGAAATGAAATGTCTTCATGTAGCTTTGGAGACAGGGCCTCAGCAGCTGACAGTATTAAAAAGGGCTAAAGTAGAACAAATAATTCTTGAATGCCCTGTGGTTGCTAATTGACATGGTCATGATATCCAGAAAATACACTGCAGGATGACTGCTGTGATTTTGGCAGGGAATGTCTTGCTTAAAGTGGGAAATCCTGTAATAACAGGTGGACAGTAAATGAGCAGAGCCAGGAAATATATTTTTTTTCTAAATTTGACCTTTTTGTCAAACCCTGGTCTTGCTCAGCCATGTACCAAATTAGATCTATGTGTCTGGGGATCATTTCTAAACTCCCACTGAATTAGATGACTCTTCATTTACTAGTTAGTAAATGAGAGAAATATTAATAGGTATTACATGTTTAATTAGGAAATTATTTATGAGTGCACTATGAATTCACTTTTGGGCTAGGTGCCTTATACAATTGGAAAGATTTAATGCATTTAGGGGTAAAAATAGCATGCAAACATGAAAGTTTTACATAGTGGGCAGAAATCCATTATGCAGAAAAATAAATATTTAGGACATATTTTCCAACAGAAGGAAAAATACAAATGGTTTGGGATGCACTGTAAAACATGACATTAGAGGCAGAGTGCTTGTTAAAGAACTTAGAAGATAAATAGGATTTGGATCAGAAGAAAAGCAATAGCAAATTTTAAACGCTAGAATGTAAGTTCTACAAAGGCTTTTTTTTTTCTTCACTGTTTGTTCAGCATCCAGAACAGTGCCTGGCACACAACAGACATTGAGTACCTGTTTATTAAATGAATGAATGTGGAATTGTTAAAACACTGCAAAACCACTATATTCTTTTTTTTTTGATGACATTTGAGATGATATGATTAGAGAGAAGTTTCTCTCTTTGGACTTAAACTTGGCAGAGAATATGGCTAAGGTTGACCAACTTCTGTCTCATATCAATTAAACCTTTCATGGGTTTTTACTCAAATGCAGTCATTAATGAGCAGCTGCTCAGGGCAATGATAATAATGATGATGATACATTGCCCTTACACCATCTCCCTTACCCATGGAAACCCAAGTGCTTTACCAACATAATTATCGTAGCTCTTATGGGAGTTAGGAAAGTATAATTAACATTGTTTGCAGATAGAAGTAGAAATAGAGATATTAAGCAACCAGCTTAGAGCGATGAAGTAAATCAGTTATTATTTTAAAAATTTCGGTCTTCAGATCCTTTTTTTTATTGAAGTATAATTGTCATCATTGTATTAGTTTTAAGTGTACAACATAATGATTTGACGTTTGTATATAGTGTGGTATCATCACTACAGTTAAGTCTAGTCACTATCTGTCATCATACATACAGATTTTTCTTTTCTTGTGATGAGAACTTTTTGGGTTTACTTTTTAGCAACTTTAAAACATGCAATACAGTATTGATAATAGTCACCATGCTGTACATTACATCCCCATGACATTTATTTTATAATTGAAAGTTTTCACCTTTCGACTCCCTTCACCCATTTTGCCCACTTTCCACCCCGCCTCTGGCAACAACCAATCTGTTCTCTATATTTATGAGCTTGTTTTTGTCTGTTTTAGATTCAACCTTTGGTGAAATCATGTTATATTTGTATTTATCTATCTTATTTCACTTATTATAATACCCTCAAAGTCCAGCCATATTGTCACAAATGGTAAAATTTCAGTCTTTTTAATGGCTGAATAATATTCCTACGTGTGTGTGTGTGTGTGTGTGTGTGTGTGTGCGCCAAATTTTCTTTATTCATTGTCAATGGGTGTTTACATTGTTACCATAGCTTCATGATTATAAATAAAGGTGCAATGAACATTGGGAATGCATATATCTTTTTGAGTTAGTGTTTTCATTTTCTTCGGATAAGTACCCAGAGTTGGAATTTCTGGATCATCTGTTCAACTTTTAATTTTTGAGGAAACTCCATATGGTTTTCTATAGTGGCTAGACCAACATTGCACATGAGTTCCTTTCTCTCCATATCCTCACCAGAACTCATTATTTCTTCTCCTTTTGATAATAGCCATTCTAACAGGTGTGAGGTAATACTTTTTTTGGTTTTGCTTTGCATTTCCCTGATGATTAGTGATGCTGAGCATCTTTTCTTGTGCCTATTGGTCATATGTATCTTCTTTGGAAAAATGTCTATTCAATTTATCTGATCATTTTTTAATTGACTTTGTTTTTGGCTATTGAGTTGTATGAGTTTTTATACATTTTGGATAGTTGCCCCTTATCAGATGCATGATTTGCAATTATTCCATTCCATAGGTTGCGCTTTCATTTTTTTGGCGGTTTCCTAGACTGTGCATAGACTTTCTGGTCTGATGTAGTCCTGCTTGTTTATTTTCATTCTTGTGGCCTTTGCTTTTGGTAACAAATCTAAAAAGTTATTGCCAAGACCCATGTCAAGCGGCTTACTGCTTATGTTTTCTCCTAGGAGTTTAATGGTTTCATGTCTTATTTTCAAACCTGCAATTCATTTTGAGTTAATTTTTGGGCATGGTGTAAGATACTGGTCCAATTTTCATTCTTTTGCATATGGTGGTCTAGTTTTCCCAGCACCATATATTGAAGAGACTGTCCTTTCTCTATCATATATTCTTGGCTCTTTTGTCATAAATAATTGACCATATATGTGTGTGGGTTTGTTTTTAGGCTATCCTGTTCTGTTTATCTATGTGTCTATTTTTGTGTTGATACCGTACTGTTTGATTACTACAGCCTTATAATATAGTTTTAAATTAGGAAGCATGATGCCTCCAGCTTTGTTCCTCTTTCTTAAGGTTGCATTGGCTATTCAGGGTCCTTCATGGGTCCAAACAAATTTTAGGATTGTTTTTGTGTTTCTGTGAAAAATGACATTGGGATTTTGATAGGGATTTCACTCAATCATTAGATTGCCTTGGGTAGTGTGCACAATTTAACGATATTCTTCCAGTCCATAAGCATTTATTTGTGTCATCTTCATTCCATTTATTTGTGTCATCTTTGATTTCTTTTACCAGTATCTTAGTTTTTAGTGTATGGGTTTGTTACCCCCCATGATTAAATTTATTCCCACATATATTATTCTTTTGATGTAAGTGAAAATGGGATTTCTGTATATTGCTTTTGTATTCTGCAGATTTAATGAACTCATGTATTCTAAGATTTTTTTTGGTGGAATCTTTATTTATTTTTTTTATATATAGTGTCACATCATCTGCAAATAGGAACAGCTTTATTTTTTTTGTTTCCAATTTGGACATTTGTTTCTTTTTCTTGCCTAAATTGTTCTGACTGAGATTTGCAGTACTATGTTGAATAAAAATGGGGAGAATGGGTGTCCTTGTTTTGTTCCTGAATTAGAGAAAAAGCTTTCAGCTTTCTCACATGGAATATCTTTTCTATTATCTTTTGAGTCTTTATTTCATTTATTTCTGTTCTGATCTTTGTTATTTTCTGCTGTTAACTGTGGGATTTGTTCCTCTTGTTCTAGTTTCTTGAGGTGTGAAGTTAGGTTATTTTTTTGAGATTTTTCTTATTTCTTGAGGGTAGGCATTTATCACTATGAACTTCCCTTTTAGATCTGTCGTTGCTGCATTCCATAAATTTTAGTATGATGTATTTTCATTTGTGTCCAGGTATATTTTCTCTTTTGATTTCTTTGTTGACTGGTTGTTCAGTTACATGATGTTTAATCTCCACTTATTTTTTAAAAATTTTCCAGTGTTTATTTTGTGATTGATTTCTAGTTTCATATCATAGCATTGTGTGTGTAAAAGAGGATATGATTTCAGTTTTCTTAAATTTGTTAAGACTTGTTTTATTGCCTAACATATTATCTCTCCTGGAGTGTTCTATGTGCACTTGAAAAGAATGTGTATTCATTACTTTTGGATTGAATGTTCTATGGGTATCTTTTAAGTCATCTGGTCTAACATGTCATTTAAGGACAATGTTTCCTTATTGATTTTCTGTTTCAATGAACTATCCAGTGATATAAGTGGGGTATTAAAGTTCCCAACTATTATTGTATTGCTATTTCTCCCTTTAGTTTAATTAATAATTGCTTTACATAGTTAGGTGTCCCAAATATTTTATTTTTACTTCAAAATCAGTGAATGACCAATATCTGGTAACTATTTAAATCATTAATTTGGATGGTATTAAGATGACGGAAAGGAAGATAAATTTTGAACTTTATCCCTCAGTATGCTCCTTGAGACCTGATTTGAATTCTTGTACTAATTTATGGGTGCTAATAGGTTGAGAAAAAAATACATCTAGTGAGAGTCTTCTACATAAGTTTATTTGGTTCATATAAATTTAGGACCACAGTAATTATTCAGGTAGCAAGTGGAAATTATTGCTGTCCCATGTTTGGTTCCCTGTTCTCAAAGTTCATCTGCTTTCTTCTCCTCACTTATAAAAATGGCCCCAACCCAGATATTAAGATCAATCTTGATCTGTCAAGTGGATCCAAAGAATGATTAAGTTACATTGATTCACCATCAGGATAAGCTTACTTTTGATTTTGACTTGATCTTGTTTTTCACTTCTAGTGATAAAAATGCTTCATTGGTGTGTGTGTGTGTGTGTGTGTGTGTGTGTGTGTGTGCGCGCGCGCGCGCGCGTGCGTGCGTGTGTGTGTTGGGAGGGAATGCCAAGCATTTGTTTCTGTCTTCCCCTCTTCTTTTGTCAACAGTATACTTGTATCAGGATATTTCTGACACAAGTGACAGAAAACCAAATCCAAATGGGTATAAGCAAAGAAGTTTATTGGCTGTTCCAAGTAAAAACTTTAGGAGTAGAATTGACTTCAAGTGTAGTCTCTTTGAAGTCAAACTTCATAAAGATCCAGTTTTTCTTCCTCTCATGGTCACCTCTCATCAGTGCATGGGTTTTACTCTTGGGCTAGATGTGGTGGCAAGACAACAGCAGCAGCTCCAATTATGATCTTTCAGGTTTGAGTTCAACGGAGGAGAGTATTCTCGGAATTCTCAGAGCCTCAGAAGCATTTCCATTTTATCATATTTGTTTTGATTGTATGACCTGTTAGTCCTTACCACATTTTTTTTTCAAGGCATGCTATCTGATACATTAGGTTGAAAAAATTAGGGCCCACTCTCAAATGTGGGGTTTGAATAAATTCTCACTGAAACCATAATGCTTATTGTAACACTATGTATACCTCGCTCCCAACTTTTAGGGAACTGTTCTTTTACCCAATGTAGCTATATGATTTGTGGAGCTACCAATCGCAGTACTGCATAGCGGTTGTACCCCCAGTACGCCAACCCCCATGGTTGGATATGTGACATAGATTATAAACTGTGATGCTTATTTTCCCATCTAAAGTGATTGGTCCACTGAGTGACTAATGGCAACTAAATCAGTGTCTGTCCCTGGAATAAATACATATAATGAAAGGAGAAAGTTGTCTTAGATAAGTGGCAGATGCTCAGAGATATGCTGAGGGTTTGAGAAATGAATTTATAGAAACATTTGCTGGGTTTAGGCCCTAAGATTACCAGAACATCCCTGGTTTCTGCAGCCTTTCCATTGATTCTGTGGTTTTTTTTCTAGTACCCCTCCAAAGCTTTTGTTGTTGGTGGTGGTGGTGGTGTTTGCTTAACTGAATTCTAGTTATGTTTCTATCAGTAAAAAAAAATCTTTGTTCTCAAGACTTGACTTTCTTTCTAGTTTGGGTAAGTAAAATTTTGTTTTACCTCCCTATGAGTGAGTACCTGCTTTGAAAACATGCCTTGTATATCTTTTAAAAATTTCTACTGTGACATATTTTCAGACTTACAAAAAATTTCTGGAATAGTACAAAGGAATTCTTTATATGCAGAGCATCCAAATTTTTACATTTTACTATGTTTGCTCCAATCTTCTCTCTCTAAATACCTTATTTTTGTATAAATTGAGACTAAGTTGCATACATGATGCTCTTGACCCCTAAATCTTCAGTGTGTTCTTAAAACATGTGCATCATCTTGCATAGTTGAGGCAAAAAATCAAAACCATGATTATCATAGACAAATAATAGTATTTCAGACTTTTCCAATTGTCTCAATTACAGTCTTTAGAGCAAAAGAAAGTCCTGGATCATGCATTGTTTCCATCAGTCATATCTCTTTAGTCTTCTTTAATCTCATATAATTTTTTTTTGGTTCCTCCTTTTCCCTGACATTTTTGAAGATACAGGTTAGTTATTTTGTACTATACATATTATGCTAATTTGTCTTAATGCTAATGTGAATGTTGGTTACTTGGTTAAATTAGCATCTGCTAATTGCTTCATAAAATTTGTCAATTTTTTGGTAATTAATATGTATGTTGTGGGAAGGCACTTTAACTAAAATCTTTTGATTTCTTATATTTCCACCCACTCATTTTTTTTTTTGCAATCCCAGGCCTTTATAAATTATGTCTTTGCTTTATTCTCACCAATTTCTTCTATGAATGATCATCTAGTTTCTCCCACTTTGCAGTCCCTGTCATCAGCTACCCATTATACAACCAATGTTCTGTTTCTCATGACCATTCTTTAACTAGAGTCTTGCTATGCAATTAGAATGTGCTAAGTGTTCTTTGCCTGTCTTTGTTATCATCTTAGACACCTTATTAGTCACCTTGTCACTCATCTGCTAGATCTGCCATTTAGCCTTTTATTGAAACTAGCCAATATTTATGACTATTTGTTATCTGTGGCTTTATCCTCTAAATGATTGACTCCACCTAACTAATTTGATCACTCTATCCTACCCCAATTTTTATGTGTGTATGTGTGTTTTGTTTTTACTTATATGCCCTCTAGGCATTCTAGCTGTTCTCATCTAGCTATCTCTTAATATCTTTTTCAGATAATAGACAAATTTCAGTCCCAGCTGCTCAAATTTGGTAAATTAATAAACATGCAAAATATTATGGAACAACTCTATTGTCTGGTGATAATGATGATACTATTTCCAATAGGTCAACTTTGTATTGTACCATTTTGAAATTTGGATTTTACCATAAAATTGTGAAATCTAATTTATATGGTTATGTAAATTACATGCACAGAGGAATGAGTGTTCAATCCTGAACGTGTCATAAAATTGTCCAGCTGAAGCAACAGGGACAATTAAAGCTTGTTTTGATTTCAGTTTGTATGTTAAATTCAAGACAAGATCAGAAACACTACGACAGTGGAGGAGGAGGGGAATCACCCTCCTTCTGCTCACCCAAGAAGAAAAGTAGAACATAGAAATCAGAAAAGGCTTTCTGTCACTATCATGGCAAGGAAATTAAAAAACAAAACAAAACAAGAACAAAAAAAAAAAACAACAACTGTTCACTTGGGATTCTTTCTATAAGAATTTAGTAATGTTTCTTAAGCTGTGTGAATTACTTAATGTTTATTATTTTTATCTTTTATTTCCTTGTGACAAATAGCAATACAACTTTTAGCAACAAGTATGACCCTGTGTAGAGAAGCAGAAAAAGGAAAGCTAAAGAAAAGAATTCCTGTTCTAAAGAGTGATATTGATATCAGGAGGATAGGACAGGTTATGTTCCTAAGTACCTGAGAAAAGGCAAGAAAGGCATTGTATTGAGATGTTCTCAGCCAGAGAAGCAGTCTTTTGTTTACCCATAAATGGCCCACAGGGGCCTCCTGACACCACTATGATTCTTTCAACCACAAAGGATTATGGTTTCTTTATTCATATTTGTACTTCAGCCATAATATTATCATAGATTCTAGATTCTGAGTACTAGTCTATAGAAAGTTTTATAGGCATTTTTCATATTAGTTTTCCCAGTACTAGTGAAAAAGCTAAAGTATCTGTTTTTATTTTTATAGAGTTACTATTACTATAAAAGTGAAGGGTTCTGAATACTGACTTTTCAGTCTGTAAGTTCCATGAGGACAAGTACCTGAATTGTTTACTACAATATTCTTGGCATTGTGTTAGTTGCAGAGGATGTGGCCAATAAATATATAGTTACTTACTAAAAGGCTTGCTTAAACACAGAGCTTGCTGGCTGCAGATAGAGTATTTTGCCTCTTCCCACCCTTTCCCTTCAGTAAGAGGTTTAATAAATCCTATGCTTAACTTTATGAAAAGGCATGCAAGAGCCTAGAGAAACTTGACATATTTATTATTACAAATTGCTGAAAGAACTACTTTAAATAGGTTATAAACCAAGTCAAACCAGATCTGTTTATTATAAACTATGGAATTGAATTACATATTGAAGAAAATGATCAGAGTAAGTGAAGGATATTTGGGTGTGCTATAAATTAGTAGAGTTTGGTGGCTGATTTTTTGCCTTTATCTCAACACCCATTTTCTATAAGGGCATAGAGGGAAAACTTGCCAAATACCCAAATGAATGACTGGTATTCATAACTCGTCTCTTACCTACTTGTAGCAGAGTTTGCTCCCAAACTTGATAGAGAGCAACCTTATTCAGTTTTATACTTTTAATTAAATGCAAATTCCAGCTTTAACTGTTCAGAAAATTGCCATATTATCAATATTAATAACATCCAGCCTGGAGAAAAATATGAAGAGTCTTTATGATTGACTCTCCCTTGGCTGGCCAGGGTTCAGAGAGAAGACCCTGAGGGTTACATTAGCTCTCTTTATACTCCCTTCCAAGGTTTGATCTCAACGTCCCCATTTGAGACACCTCAGTCACAAGTTTGTAAACCTATTGTTGCATTTTAATCCTCAAATTCTAATTAAGTTATGGTCTTAATGCAAAGTAATTATATTTATTGACAGACCTATGATTAATGCAAGCCACAAAGCAATTAGCTGAAGAGAGACAAAAATGTGGTTAATATCATTGACTTACTGGTCCTAAGCAGAATTAACATTATCTTTGAAATGTGGACCCTTCTACATAGAGCAGCGACATGGTTGCCATAGAAACTGTCTGTCTTGTCATTCCTGCAGTCTCCAGGCATCTGTTCCAGGTTCAAACACTCATTGACATGTGCATTCATTTGGTCAGATGAAATGTCTTATCTCAAGCACCTTTATTACCCATGAATATATTGACTCCCTTTAAATAATAAAACACCACTTGAAAATTAGTAACCAGAGATGTGTCAGCATTTAGAGTTTTGGATGACAACAGCTGACAATATCACTGAGACATAATTGTGGCTAGTGTTATATGGATTTATAGCCAACTATAAATTATTTGCAATAAGGGTAGACAGGGATTTAAGAAATATCAGTTGTTTTGGTTTGCTATCTAAGTGGAAGAATTCTTGGAATTCTGAGTTTTTACAAACATGCTTGAATATACCTCAAAGAGTTTGATGTTGGAAAAATTCACCACACTTCAAACAGGTAGTGAAATTACATAAGATCTAGTCATAGAGAACTAGTAAAGCTATTCAATCCTGCCCATTATTCATTGGCTTAAATTTCCTAACTTCTTCGGCCATTGCTATGAATATTTGGCATTAGTCTTCAAAGTGACATTTTTGAGAAAAGTGATTCTCAATTTTGCAGGACTGTGTTTAACATTTTAGGAAGCTTAGCATCCCTGTCTTCCAAACACTAAATGCCAGTAACTAGCTCTCTGTCCCAGTCCTAGTCATAACCAACTATGAATCCATACATATTCAAATGTCTGCTATGTGGAGCATGGTCTGGAGGGGGCGAGGTGCTACTACGCATGGCTGGGAGCCACTGTAAAATTCTTAGCAAAGATTCTTTGTCTTTTCTAGTCCTGCCATTTTCTCAGCAAATGATTCTTGTTACATTTAACTAATCAGGTGTGAATCTCAAATTAATTGTGGACTGTAAGTTTGCAATTGCTTGAAGCTGTCAAGAATACTACAAGAATATCAGGAAAAGAACAAAATCCATGAATATGTTCATACCCTAAAAAAAGGATAAAAGAAAAAGTAGTCACTAGGATAATAAATATTAAATAGAATGGTATAAAAGAGAGTAGTTATGGATTTATATTTCTCTCTGCTGAAAGTTTCAAATAATATAGGAGGGGATTATCCACTAGAAAGAAATATAAGATAGGAGCACCTGGGTGTTTCAGTCAGTTAAGCATCTGACTCTTGGTTTTCACTCATATCATGATCTTACAACCTGTGAGTTTGAGCCCCACAATGGGCTCTGTGCAGACAGCACGGAGTCTGCTTGGGATTCTCTGTCTCCCTCTCTCTCTGCCCCTCCCCCACTTGCTCTCTTTCTGTCTCTCTCAAAAATAAATAAACATTAATTTTTTTTAAAGAAAAAAGAAAGAAATATGAGATAAATAGAAAGCAGGACTGGGGGTCTGGGTTATGTTGAAGGAATTCAAAGAAATTATAGAAAAGATAAGCCCATGGGACCAGGAGGAAATATCTTGTGTTTTTATACCAAAGAAACTTGGGCAAGTGGGTCTTTGGAGATTTCTGGTGAAGGGATGCCTAATATTTTTCCTGTAACTTAAAAATTTGTGCGTGAAAGGAAACTACACTCTTTGAGTCCAGTGAATAGCAGAAAAGTATTTTTCTTCCATCTACAAAAAACTCTGGTATATTTCATTGATTTATATTTTTCTGCTATTGAATTGTACAGTAAAGAATTGCTGATAATGTAACATAATTACTATAAAATATTTGTTGCTACAATCATAGTCTTGGTACACAATAAATAATAATTGATTAAAATAAACCCCAGATGTGGCTATAGATCATCGTCATAATAATAATAATCATCATCATAAAAAACCCCACCTAACCCTAACATCATTTTCACTGTATAGGAGAGGAAAGTAATGTTGAGAGGCATTTAAAATTGTCCCTCTGATATTTATTTGCAGAAACTGGCTAAAAATCCCGGGATATCTACTTGGAATTAAAATAAAGAATTGAGTGTCATCAGATTTCTGTGTAAATAAAGTGGAACTATTTCCTATGATGTGCTTCGAAATGATAGTGGAGTTCAACAGCTTTGGAATTCAGAGGCCAGGGCTTGTTAGATGTCAGTTTGGGAGAACATATCAACTTAGCTATTATATATCAGTTAATAATGGCAAGAGTGAAGAAGAGATGGAAGAAAATACCAGAAAAATACTAAGGGTAGGAAAAAAATGTGCTGTCCTGGGTTAATGTTGACAATTGTGACATTTCAGTAGCCTAAATGACTGATTGGGAGATGGGTGATTGGGAGAATGGAGTGTGCATGCGATAATTGGAATTCTGGAAAAACAGAAAATCAAAGGCTCAAAAGTCAGATAACTCTGTCACCTGGTCATTAAGTTCAGTGAAGATGATGGTAGGTACTGGAGTAAAAAGGAAAACATTAAGGTAGAAGCCAAGGTCTTTGATGAATAAATTGGAGGGATAAGAAGGTAAATAAAATAAATGCAGAGGAGGAATGGTGGAAGATGAAGCAGTCATGGTCCAAATGAGCCATGAAGTGAATTACTATCTTAAAGTTTCCCTTCTTCTGGGCTCTGAAAAAAAAAGTGGAATATGAGAGAAAGAGAAGACAGTCCTTACTAGGGAAGTTTTATAAGGGAAGTAATATTTTGTCTATCAGCAGTCCTCCAGGGAAAGAAGGACACTCTAGATATTTCCAGTAAGGGGTTTCATACAGACAGAGGCTTAGAAAAATAGGTATGCTATTCTGTTCATTCAAGAAATTACTACAAGGACAAAACTGAAGAAACCACTGCTAATAATTGTCGCTGCCTGCAGACCTGAATTAGAAATTTAACAGAAGGAAATACCAGTTCCACTGGGTATGTTTCCTATCCAGTCATCTGAATCCAATTGCTCTTCTAGCTTCCAAATCTTGTATAAATATTTCTCATTAGTGGAGTCTAAACCAGAACCTTATTGGCAAGGAGTCTGGATATAATTTTCCCAACCTTGATCCCTTATGATACTTGACATTGGGCTGCTTAGCAGGAGGGAATAGCAAGAAGTGTGAACAGACAACATCAAGGAGAAGTATCTACAAGTACAATGAGTGAAGAGGAGGCAGAAAGGATATCGGTCAATAAGTTAAAGATAGAGGCTTTTTGTTATTGTGAGACAAGTACTAACGTAGTCAGGGGAAAAAGTTTTGAGAGAGGAACAATGGGAAAATGCATCAAAACCAAAGAAGCACAGAGCAGTGTAACTCAAGCTTTATGGGACCAGAAAAAGTCTACAGGAAATAGATTTGGGGCTATCAATTAAATGTCACAGTGAAGTGAGGCCTGGTAGGACTAGCTGACTTCAGGTTTCCTTGAAAAGGTTTCTCTTTTTTTCCCTAATGGAAGGAAAAGAAATCATCTCTTCTGAATGAGATGGGCAGCATGATTATTTATGTATCTATGGAAATTCTAACCCTGTATGCAGATAATAATGATCTAGGATCATAATTATGTATTAGAAACAGTGGCAACATCTGATAAATGGCAGCTTACCTCGACTAGAATTGGAAGTTGATTTTAAAGGCTTTAAAACATCAACAAAGCATGTGAATACCAAAGATGAGAAAATAGTGTAGTACATGAATTTGATAGTGTTATTGTTCCAATTATGTATGCGTCCTTTAAGAGGACTTTGATTCCCACTGCATTGACCTGGTTTTGGTGAAAAGTGAGTGGACACGCACTATTTATGAACAAAAGTTTAGGACACATCATCTGTTTCTCTTTTTACTCTGTCACCAGCCCAGTGTGTCCCATATAGGGATTGCTCTCTAATCCAAAGTATCTGAATGATGAAGACATGGAGGAGAGCTATAGCTACCTAGCAATGAACTGACATTAGAAGAAAATCCACTTGTTTTTGTAACTGTGTTTTGAGATTTTGAGATTGTCTATAACTGCACCAATACTTAAAACAATATACATTCTATTTCCCAAATATATTTGACCATACACATCTTTTGTTTGTTTGTTTTTAATATCAGAGAATCTGGGGTGCCTGGGTGGCTCAGTTGGGTAAGCATCCGACTTTGGCTCAGGTCATGATCTCATAGTCCGTGAGTTCGAGCCCCGCTTCAGGCTCTGTGCTGACAGCTCAGAGCCTGGAGCCTGTTTCAGATTCTGTGTCTCCCTCTCTCTCTGACCCTCCCCTGTTCATGCTCTGTCTCTCTCTGTCTCAAAAATAAATAAACGTTAAAAAAAATTAGTATCAGAGAATTTAGTAGAATACTTTTCATTGGCAACATTTAGAAATAGTACGTTAAAATTGTTAACTACATGTTTTCTTCAAATGTATTTTTTTAAGAAAAACATGATTTGGCTCCTGAATTGTTGATCTTTAAGATGCAGTAAATGAAATTACCTTGATTACATTTCTAAACAAACTGTCTGGTAATTTAACAAGATACATGCTATTTTTACCAAACAGTAACAAAAACAAGATTGAAATTCCATTTTTAAAAAATTTTTAATGTTTATTTATTTTTGAGAGAGAGAGATTGAGAGAGAGAGAGAGAGAGAGAGAGAGAGAGAGAGAGAGAGAGTACAAGCAGGGGAGGGCAGAGAGAGAGGGAGACAGAATCTGAAGCAGGTTCCAGGCTCTGAGCTGTCAGCACAGAGCCCGATGCAGGACTAGAATTCAGGAACTGTGAGATCATGACCTGAGCTGAAGTCGGATGCTCAACCAACTGAGCCACCCAGGTGCCCAACAAGATTTAAATTCTTTTTCTAATTGTTCTGTAACTGCTTTGTTTTTATTACACATGTGACACTCAAGTGATTATTTTGTGGATTTCTTTGTCGATTTTGGTGAGACAAAACACAAGTAAAGGAAAATAAAAATCGCATCTCTCATTTCAGCCCCTCTCCATAGAAGTCACAGATGAAGACTCATTATAAATGCTGGGTCTTGAGCTAATTCTGACAGGGAGAGTTAAACATTCATAAATAACATGGTATATTGGTAAATGATTAACAGTAGGTAGTTTGGGAAAAGAAAGTTCTGATCTGTAGCATTTGCCAGTTTCCAACAATTACTCTTGCCATACTCAATTTCAATTCCTGATGATTGAGTTGGGAGGAACTTATACACATTTTATGACTCTCCTGATGGTTTCAGCCAGCTTTTGGACACAACTGGAAAATCGCTTGAGCCTGTCAACTGAGGTCGGATTTCATTGTGCTGTTATTGAGCTGGTAATTACAGAGTAAGCCCTAGATCTCTTTAAGTACTAAGTGTTACAATGTCTCCTCACTTGTTTTTATACCACTTTGGCCAAATCAACATGAAAAAGTCTGAGGTCTACTTTATACAATTTGGGTTTGGCTTGGAGTCTAGAATCCTGTGGTGAATTACAGCCCAGTCTAGAACTCTGACAGTGCTTGCTTCTGACAGCCTTTTGGAGCTGAATTCTGTACTTTCTTCTTTCTACATCCATCTGTCCTTCCACAAACAAATCAGCTGCCCATGATACTGATTCTTCTCATCTTGTCTTCAAGAATTGGTTCTCAACAATCCTCATTCTGTACTACCACGCCCTCTCTCCTGAATTTCACTTTTTCCATCTTTCACACCTGTCCACATCAGCTTGGCTATGCCCAATTAAACATCTCATCAACTTGCCCAATTATCCTATTGTAATGACACTGACTTTTTATTATCTTCAGCGACTGAGATCAGAGCAAGCACCTGAGTTAGCATAACAATTGTTGTGAGTAAATGTAATACAGATGCTTTAGACAGTTTGTCTTTTATTAATGTATTCACAAGACCCAAGGTAATTAAAACATCACATTTATCAAGACATAATGTAGTGGATTTTCTCAGATATAATATCATCATAATGTAAAGGTATTCAAGTTCAAAGGCATTTTGCATAAATCCTTGGTTTGGTAAATAATGGGAAAGAAAAAACAATGGGATATACATAAAATATAGATGTATGTAAACTTGAAAAGATTATTTCATTCAGGTAAAATATGAGTGTGTTCTTTCAAGATTATGTAATATGTTATTTGTAAGTATTGTCCAGTTGATTTTAAAACTTCTCTTCAATAAAATAAGATACCAAGCAGGAGACATTCTGGTAACCATGCCTTTTACACCAAAGCAAACATTAAGAATTCAGAGTAGGATCCTGAGAAACTTAACAGGAGACTATGGGGGAGGGGAAGGAAAAAAAAAGTTAGAGAAGGAGGTAGCCAAACCATAAGAGACTCTTAAAAACTGAGAACAATCAGAGGGTTGATGGGGGGTGGGAGGGAGGGGAAGGTGGGTGTTGGGTATTGAGGGCACCTGTTGGGATGAGCACTGGGTGTTGTATGGAAACCAATTTGACAATAAATTTCATATTAAAAAAAGGAATTCATATTAAAAAAAGGAATGCATTATACAGTGATACTTTCAAACAAGCTAGCAGAATAGTGTTACTAAAAAACTTGCAGCATCTGTAACACACAATTAGAGTGTGTGACTGGAGTAATGAAAGTGGAAAATGTGTTATTTGAACAGATGTTGCAGGCTATTTGGAGAGGTATACCCACACACCTCTGTATATATTTATCTTCAAATGGTCTGACTGACCCTGCTTAAACATGGAGAAAATCCTTTCTAAAAGCGTTCAAAATAGTTTCTGCTGTGTCCTAGCTAGTGTTTGAATTACATTAGAATTGCCAACTGGAATAAACAAACCAAAAGGTCCATGATTCATAAAGTTCTTGAGAGAATTTGAAATTTAATTTGAGCATTGTATGGTATGAAAGCCAAAATAATATCATATAGTAACAGCTATTAAAATTTTTAATGAGGAAAGATATGTTATATAAAAAAAAAACCATGTATTATTTGAAAGAGAAAAAACTGATTTTTTTTTATTCATGTACATGACGATTTTTTTTAGCTTTTCTTTAATCTTCAGGCTTTATATGCTAGATATTTTCTTGTATTTTGTGGGAGGAAATGTTGTTTGGTGCTTAAAGTTATGAAGCACATCACAAATATTTCAGCACATGAAGAATGGTTTACTGTAACTATTAGTCAGGCTTTTGTTTCCATCAGGGAGGCTAGGATTTAGGATACAAGTAAGTGCTTATTCCATATTAAATATGTGGTAGAATTCCGCTGTGAAGCTGTCTGGTCCTAGACTTTTGTTTGTTAGGAGTTTTTTGATTACTGATTCACTGTCATTGCTGATAATCAGTCTGTTCAAATTTTCTATTTCTTTAGCTTCAGTTTTGGTAGGTTATATATATATATATATATATATATATATACA
Organism: Felis catus; assembly: GCF_018350175.1. Lineage (NCBI taxonomy): Eukaryota > Metazoa > Chordata > Mammalia > Carnivora > Felidae > Felis > Felis catus. Next base: position 167,395,160 of record NC_058371.1, on the reverse strand, counting down.
CACACATATATATACATATATATATGTATATATATACATATATGTATATGCATATATATATACATATATATGTATATATATATATACATATATATATATTTTTTAGAAATTTATCCATTTCTTCTAGGTTGTCCAATTTGTTGGCATATAATTTTTCATTATATTCTCTTGCAATCATTTGTATTTCTGTGGTATCAGTTGTTATTTCTACTCTTTCATTTGTGCTTACTTGAGTTTTTCTTTCTTTCTTTTTTTGGATGAATCTGGCCAGGGGGTTATTAATTAATCTTTTCAAAGAATGAGCTCCTGGTTTCAATGTAAATTTATTGCATTTATATACATTAATAATGAAGCAGAAGAAAGAAAAAATGAGAAAACAATCCCATTTACAGTTGCTCCAAAAATTATGAAATACCTAGGAAAAAACAGTATGGTACTTGTAAAAAAAATGGACACATAGATCAATGGAACAGAATAGAAAGCCCAGAAATAAACCCACAATTAAATAGGCAATTAATCTTTGACAAAGGCAGCAAGAGTATGCAATGGGAAAAATACAATCTCTTCAACAAATGGTATTGGGAAAACTGGATAGCAACTTGCAAAAGAATGAAACTGGACCACTTTCTTTCATCATACAAAAAATGAAACTCAAAATGGATTAAAGACCTAAATGTGAGACCTGAAACCATAAAAATCCTAAAAAAGAGCACAACTGGTAATTTCTTTGACATTGGTCATAGCAATATCCTTCTAGATATTCTCCTGAGGCAAGGGAAATAAAAATAAAATTTTGGGACTACATTAAAATAAAGAGCTTCTGCATAGCAAAAGAAACAACCAAAAAAACTAAAAGACAACCTACTGAATGTGAGAGGATACCTGCAAATCACATATCTGATAAAGGATTAGTATCCAAAATACATAAAGAATTTATACAACTCAACACCTAAAAAAAAGAATAATCCCATTTTAAAATGGGCAGAAGAAATGAACAGACATTTTTCCAAAGAAGACATGCATATGGCCAATAGGCACATGAGAAGATGCTCATCACTTACCAGCAAGGGAAATGGAAATCAAAATCACAATGAGATATCACCTCACACTTGTCAGAATGGCTAAAATCAAAAACACAAGAAACAAGTGTCGGTGAGGATGTGGAGAAAAAGGACAACTTGTACACCATTGGTGCGACTGAAAACTGGTACCACCATTGTGGTAGGCAGTATGGAGTCTCCTCAAAAATTCAAAAATTGAGGGGCTCCTGGGTGGCGCAGTCGGTTAAGCGTCCGACTTCAGCCAGGTCACGATCTCGCGGTCCGTGAGTTCGAGCCCCGTATCAGGCTCTGGGCTGATGGCTCGGAGCCTGGAGCCTGTTTCCGATTCTGTGTCTCCCTCTCTCTCTGCCCCTCCCCCATTCATGCTCTGTCTCTCTCTGTACCAAAAAAAATAAATAAAAACGCTGAAAAAAAAATTAAAAAAATTAAAAAATTGAACTACCCTATTATCCAGTCATTGCGCTAGTGGGTATTTACACAAATAGTATGAAAACACTAATTCAAAAGCATATATGTATGTACCTCTATGTTTATTGTAACATTATTTCCAATAGCCAAACTATGGAAACTGCCCATAATGATATAATGGGATATTATTCAGCCATAAAAAGAATGAAATCTTGCCATTTGCAACAACGTAGATAGATCTAGAGAGTATAATGCTAAGCAAAATAAGTCAGTCAGAGAAAGACAAATACCATATGATATCACTCATTTGTGGAATTAAAAAACAATGCACAAAGTTAAAAAGAAGTGTTTATGTACACACTCAACTATAGAGAACAGAGAGTTATCAGCGGGGAGATGCGTGGGGGATAAGTGAAATATGTGAAGAGAATTAAGAGTACACTTGATGAGCACTGCATAATGTATAGAACTGCTGAATCATTATATTGTATACCTGAAATTAATATAACAGTGTATGTTAACTACACTGAAATTAGAAAAAAAATCTAAAACAGAAAAAGAAACAAGAAAATATATTTACTTGATTTTCAAAATGTTAAGTAATAAAATGAATATATACTAAAAATTGCATCAAACGGTTAAAAAGCAAAAGGGACTAGGTAGAGGGACCCCATTCTAAATGTCAAGGCTGCTCCATTTTTAAATTAATAGTGATAAGACTGTAGTTCAAATTTTTATTTTGTTAATCTTATTCTTTTCTATATTTCAGAGCATTTTTCTTCTATAAGATACAGCATATTAGTTTATAAATTGCTGCCAAGTAGTCTAAATTCTAATTTTAAATATCATACTCTTTACAAGTCAGAACTAAAGCTTTCTGATTTTCGCTGATATTTTTATTCTTATTTTTAGACATCTGTTGATATACAAAATCTTCATAGTCCATGTTTCCATAGTATCTTACTCCATCTCTTTACATAGCAGTTGCTCTAGATATCTTATGCTATCTACAGAGTCATGCCATTAGTTATTTCTGGCTACCACAAGCTGGATGAATGAATCACTTATAAACTCTGAATTTTTTGGAAGTATAAAATAATTTTGAAATATTACCAACACTTGGCAAAAACTGTATCATTCACATAGCCATATTCAATAGGAGAGAGAGACAAATCAACTCCCCTCAAAAAAAAGGTGGGGTGTTCTTTAAGTACTGGGGTGAGCTAGTGGAAGAAATATTGGAGGACTTTAGGCTAGAGATTGATCAATGGGATATATCCAGCCCAATTAGTTATTCCTGACTTCACAAATGTTTTTCTTTGATTAGGCCATCTGTGTTCCCTAGTTGCCACCATGGAAGTTTGCCCCTACCCTTCCACAGAGACTAAAGTAAGGGTACTATCTCCTCTGACGTTTACATTTCAAAGAGATGGGTCCCAGGTACTTGCTAAAGATATTCTCTGGATCTTAAAACTAGCAAGAGGAGAGGAAAAATTTTGCATACTTTTTTTCAAAGGAACAGAGAAATAATTCACAATTGTAACTTTTTTTTGAGAGAAAGCATGAGCTGGGAGAGTGGCAAAGGCAGAGGGAGAGAGAGACAGAGAGACAGAGAGAGAGAGAGAGAGAGAGAGAGAGAGAGAGAGAGAGAGAGAGAATCCTAAGCAGGCTCCCTACTGAGGGAGCTTGATCCCGCAATCCTGGGATCATGACTGAGCTGAAATCAAGAGTTGGACACTCAACTGACTGAGCCACCCAGGCACCTCCACAATTATAATTTGTCTAGAGTAAATTCTATAAGAAAGGATGTCAGAGACCTATATATGGTCAGGAAGAAACTGGTCTAAAGTTAAGTCAAGCTGAGGGGAATATTAAGGCCTTTATGGTTAGCCTCAAAATACATCATCTAAACTTTGTCTTACATATATTAGTGATAATGCAATCTCTTGCTCCTTTTAACATAACCATGACTTTTTATGAGTCATGGGAAATTTAACACAAGACTAGGAGTTTTGGCCTGGATATTTGGGGAGATTTTATTGGCACAAGATACCATCAATCTAAGAAAACCAGATTGTTCACTAGTAAGCCTGATTCATAGAGACATTCGTGAGTGTTATAAAGCTGACCTATTTTAATAACTTTCTAAGTTTCTTCCTCCCAAGGCTTTGGGTAGTGCAGGTAATAACAACAAAGTAGAAAGAGGTGTTTTAGATACTGTGTTGTTTACGTACCTCGTCTTATGCTTTATATTTCGAAGTATACTATACCACCACCAATGCATTCTGCATTGAGCACTTTCAAAAACAAGTGGCCTAAAGTTTACAGGTCAAAAGGGCTGGTGTCTTACAGAGATTCAAAGAAGATCTGTGGGATGCTCAAGCAATTAGCTGTGATAACCATAAGGACCAAGTGAACAAAACCATTATATAAACTGAAGCTTTTTGGCCAAGAATGGGGGAGAATATATTTTCTTCCTGATTAAGTAACTTTTTAATCAGATATGTATGATTATAAAATGTTAGAAAGTATTGGGCTTGTCCTACACAGAAATAACAACACTGGAAACAACACTCTCCTTGCTTCTTACTCCTAGTTGTTGTAATTTAATAGATGCCCTTTCTCCAAATTTCCATGTTACTTGACATTATGTAAGATTTCTGATTACTAAAAACCAAGGAAGAGGTGATAGTACAGAGGGCTATCTTCCACAAGGGAGGTTAAAGAGAAAGTGTGGCAGGGTCCCCTCCCTAAGAAGGAAAACAAAAACAAAAACAAAAACAAAAACAAAAGCAAAAGTGCTAGGTCTACCTGACATTCCATCCTAATAATTATCACTATCACTAATTTCGGCACTTTCACTCTTCCATTAACTTCCTACAGTTTGTGTCCATCTCCAGATTTACATGTGTATCTATTCCCCAGATTCCTATTACTCAGTACCATTACTGAGTGCACCCAGGTGTCTCATTCTGTCAAGTTCCCACACCTGAAGCCTGCCTCCTGCTTCTTCTGTCCTCAGGCAATCACTTCCTGAGCACTTTGGTAGCAGGATTCTCACAGTCACGACACCCAGACTTTTCTTTCCAGGAAGCAACTTTATTCCTGCCAGCACTGCTCAGTTGGGTTCGTACCCAAAGAACTGAGCCCCAAATGCCACGTGGCATGAATTTTTATACATTTTCTATTTCTTTGTCTCCCATATATGGTAACAAACATGCAGGCTAAATGGTCTCATGTTACAAGGTCATGAGGGATGTTGTCATGTAAGCACGTAGCCAGGTTGCCTTGAGGTTGTTTTTGTTTTTGTTTTTGTTTTTTTCCTTCTTAGGGAGGGGACCTTGCCACACTTTCTCTTTAACCTCCCTTGTGGAAGATAGCCCTCTGTACTATCACCTCTTCCTTGGTTTTTAGTAATCAGAAATCTTACATAATGTCAAGTAACATGGAAATTTGGAGAAAGGGCATCTATTAAATTACAACAACTAGGAGTAAGAAGCAAGGAGAGTGTTGTTTCCAGTGTTGTTATTTCTGTGTAGGACAAGCCCAATACTTGCTAGCATTTTAGAGCTGTTTTCTCACTAGAGATGTGCGAAGAACAAAAAGAAAGAAATGAAGAAATGCAGAAATTGAAATGCAGCATCTGCATAGTATTTACTCCAAAATAGAGCCAGGTGAGAGTGTGAGAATTTTTTCGATATTAAAAGTGGCACATAAGGTTTTCTTACCAGTGACTTAGTAACACATTTTCTTAATTTCTTACCCACGTTATTCTTTAAGCACTTAATTTTTGCTAGACACTACAAAAGGATGTGCAATTACTTAGAAACAATTCTTGCCTTCAAGTAAGTTGAAAGTAGAAGGAAAGATGGTGAGAAAATCTGTTAAATGTGACAGAACTGAATCCCTTAATAAAGGAAGGCCAAGGGAGACGTCGAACAATTAACAGTAGGGATGGTGAACCAAGTTTTGGTGCAGTCAGCAAAGGCCACTTTGGGTAGGTATTTCTAGTAACACGCCTCCACACACATATGTTGGTTTCTCTGTAAACTGTGTTACTAGAAATGAAACTTTAAAAGTGTTTGTATACTTAATTTTGAATGCCTTTTTTTTTCATTTGCTCTTTCAAGAGCTCGTATCAATTTTATTCAACTACTGAATGTTTTACACCCTCACTAATTTTGTGTATTGTCAAGAATTTAAACTCTAATATTCTGACTTCTTTTTTCTTTCCGTATTTTTATTTTGAGCAAGGTTGTGCACCTCTTCATCAGATTATAAACCATATTTTTTTTCTGTGACCACTCTTTATGTACCCTGACCATTTTAAAAAATTGAATACTTTCAACTTTTTCTTAGTGCTTGAAAGAACTCATATATATATATATATATATATATATATATATATATATATAAAACTTTTTTTTGTATCATGTGTTATAAAATTTTTCCACAGATTTTTTTTCTTTTAACTGAATAGTAATTTTTTTCCTGCACGTAAGTATTTTATTTTTACGTACTCTAATTTTCCATGTGAAGGGATTATTTCTCTTTTTAGGAATTGCTGTTTAGAATAAATGTTTGGTATTACTAGTAATTGTACTACACATGTTCTTCTGTACCAAGCTCCCCTCCTCAAACTACTTAACAGCATATAATGCAACATTTGGAATACCTCCAACCTCAGCTTAATCTTTCTCAAAACTGCAGACCTTTCCTTCTATGGCTTTATAATAATGTCTGTAATCATTCCCTTATTATTGTACATATAACCGCCATGTCTAAGGTAACTAAGGAGATCAATGTATGGTTTTCATTTTTTAACCAAACATTGCAAGTTCTATTAATGGATTCCTAACACTGAACTATTTGCCTTCCTATTTTATGTATTGAGTCAATTTGCTCAAATTTTATTTCATATTTTTAATATATATATATATTAATTTTTTTAATGTTTATTTTTGAGAGAGAGAGAGAGAGAGAGAGAGAGAGAGAGAGAGAGAGAGAACACAAGTGAGGGAGGGGCAGAGAGCGAGGGAGACACAGATTCTGAAGCAGGCTCCAGGCTCTGAGCTAACAGCACAGAGCTGGATGTGGGGCTGGAACCCACAAACCACTAGATCATGAACTGAGCCAAAGTCAGTAAGCCACCCAGGCGCCCTTAATATTTATTTTTAAATATTTATTTTTAAATATTTATTAATATTTATTTTTTAATCATGAAATTAGCCTGCTTATTTTTCAGAGTGTAACCTTTGTCAGGCTGGGATCGGTATTATGCTGATACCATAATTGATTGGTGGGCTGACTTCTCTTTATGTTCTGAATCAATTTAGAGAGAAATAATATTTTCTCTTTCTTCAAATTACAAGGAAACTATGCAACTATTTAAGACTGGAGCTTGCTTAAGGGAGAGCTACTTGATATTCTCAAATTTCTAGATTCTCTAGTATAGAACTTGAGAATTGTTTCTTAATGTCAGGTAACCTTAGTTAATTCATATTAACTGGAAAATAATAATTTCATATTTTCAAATTTTATAATGGTGGTTAATTTAAATAATTGATTTTAAAATTGATTTATATCTGACTTCTCCATGCTTTAAGAATTTTAACATTTTTTTCATGATTAGTTTTTCTGATGCTCATTTATTCAACTCTAGTTTAATTGTACTTATTTTGTTGATTTTTTTCTCATAAAAATCAGTCCTTGGATTTGTTTACTTTTTTTACAATCTAAAGAATATTAATTTCTCCTTTATGCTCCACTGATTCTTTTGTTCTGCTTTCCCTTGGCTTATTTAGCAATGTTTTTCTCCAAGTTTGGAATTTACTTAACTCATTTTATTTTTATTCTTTGTTTGTAAATTACTTAATTATATTATCCTCTGATTAAAACTGTCTATGCCATAGAAATTTTCTATGCTTATATTTCTTAAGCATTTAATGCTTTAGATATTTTGTAAATTTTTTGGCAATGTTTTCAGTAATAGTTGCTTCACAGTATTTTTGAATGGTTCGTTATTAGTATGTTTTTATATTTAGTATTTTTTGCAGTTTAGATTTATAAATTTTCATGTTTGTATTTTTGATGCATAAAGGTTTATGGCATATTTTTGTGTGGCTTAAATTATTTAAAATTAGGGGCGCCTGGGTGGCGCAGTCGGTTGAGTGTCCGACTTCAGCCAGGTCACGATCTCGCAGTCCGGGAGTTCGAGCCCCGCGTCGGGCTCTGGGCTGATGGCTCAGAGCCTGGAGCCTGTTTCCGATTCTGTGTCTCCCTCTCTCTCTGCCCCTTCCCCTTTCATGCTCTGTCTCTCTCTGTCCCAAAAATAAATAAACGTTGAAAAAAAATTTAAAAATAAAATAAAATAAAATAAAATTATAAAGTGGCCACTAAAATAATCAATATACTGATATTTAGTATGAATTCAGTCTTACTTGGTAACTAAGCCTTGGTTCTCATTTCAAACTTTTTTGTAGTATAGTATATACTGGGTTTTGTTTTGAGTCATTTTTAGAGAATTTTTTTTACCTCTTGATATGACAAGAAAGGTTCTACTCATGCCTATGGATTGTTTTTCTTTTACTTTCTCTTTATTTTGTGCCTTTAAGAAATGGCTTTGTTCTTTTTGACCTGGTGTATATGCATATGCATATGTTTGCTTTTTATGTAAAGTTTTATAATCTTCAAGTGATTTCTTCATAGCTATTTATCAGTAATCCTCAAACTTTTTTATCATGTCCATTATTAGTAAGAAAAAAGATACGAAACTGTCTAAATACGTATAAAAACTGTTTTACGCTTCTTATATGTGAAATTTTCAATATTTATGATGAAGTTTCAGGGTGATGGAGGGTTTGTGAGGTCTGGAGCCAACAGCCAAGAAAGAATTCTTGAATATGTCTTTGGTGCAGAAAGGTGATTTTTATTAAAGCATGGTGATGGGACCCTTGGGCAGGAAGAGCTTCCCTGGGGTCTTGACCAGTATCTCATATACCCTCAGGTTGGGAGGGGGGCAGGGAGAGAGGAAGTCTCTAATGTATTTTGGAAGCAAGGTTTCCATGACCTTGAGGGGCTAGCTGTTGCTAGGGAAATGCCATTTATTACCATTTAATAAAACCTGTCATGAGACCCCTCAGATGTATATCTGGAAGTCATAAGCTTGGAGTATGATTGCCAGCGTATATCTTGGGGCAGTTGAGGTAAAGGAAGTAGACTTACAGGATCCTTGAGGTTGGGATAATGTTAAGCTAAGGTTCTCCTTTGCTCCCAGGAAAGTGTTATCATCAAGGCAGCTGAGCGCCTAGAGGGAGGTTACTCTACCGGTTTCAAGGACTTGTCTCAATTTATATTAAATGCATGAAAAATAAACTTATCTCATATTTTAGATACAGACAACTACAGATAGAAGTGTGATATTTCGAGGCACTTGGGTGGCTCAGTCAGTTAAATGTCCAACTTTGGCTCAGGTCATGATGTCACAGTTTGTGAGTTTGAGCCCCTCATCAGGCTCTGTGCTGACAGCTCAGAGACTGGAGCCTGCTTCGGATTCTGTGTCTCATTCTCTCTCTGCCCCTCCCCCACTTGTGCCCTGTCTCTCAAAAATAAATAAAAATGTAAAAAAAATTAAAAGAAGTATTATATTTCATTTCAGTATTTCAGGGAATTTTCTTTTTTTTTTTTCAGGGAATTTTCTTACATAGTTTGTGTGGTATGGAGAATAATTGATTTTAATGTAGTTATTTTAGAGATGATCTGTTGACTTCACATTCTAGAATAAGGTAATGTGTGTGCTCTTATTTCCTTCCAGCTTCCCCAATATTAACCATCTGATTATATTAATATTATTATTCCTTAACTTTTACTGTCTGATCTTACTCTTTCTAGCTCTACTGATGGTAGTATATTTATATCTTAAAACCTCTTTTACTCAACTTACTAATTTTAAATATTTTCCTTTGAATTTTCTTTGTTCTGAAAAATGGAGTGATGAATTTGTAGTAGAAGCTTTTCTAGCTGATCTCCACTAACATGACTTTTTTTTAAAATTTTTTAACGTTTTATTTATTTTTGAGACAGGGAGAGACAGAGCATGAACAGGGGAGGGTCAGAGAGAGAGGGAGACACAGAATCTGAAACAGGCTCCAGGCTCTGAGCTGTCAGCACAGAGCCCTTCGCGGAGCTCGAACTCACAGATTGTGAGATCGTGACCTGAGCCGAAGTCGGCCACTTAACCGACTGAGCCACCCAGGCGCCCCTAACGTGACTTGTTTTAAGGATTACTTTTCTGCTCTCTTTGTAAAACTTAACTGATGGAGATCTGTGTATGGAAAAACTTAATTCTAGGTGACCTCTGTGTATCTTGCGCTTGCAGATTGTATTTTCCAAGGACAGTCTTTCATCCCACATGCTTTTCTACAATCTGACCTTTCTAACTTGCCATCTATGTCTGCTCCCCTTGAATCTGGGCAAACTTCTATATTGCTCTTAACCAGTAGTATGCAATGGAAATGATGTTGTGTAACTGTCAAGAGTGGGTTAAGAAAGACCATGCAGCTTCAGCTTGTTGTCTTGGGATGTTCTCTTGGTGACAATCACTAGACATGGAAAAAGTGAGACCATCATTCTGTAAAGGCCACATGTAAATCCAGAATATCTATAAATACATGTTTTACCTTTATTTTTATGAGTTCTCCTACCCCAACCTTTTTTTTTCTTGCTTAATAACTAACTCACTGTTTAACTCTTTTTGTTGTATAATTTCTTTGTTGATATCTTGCAGATTAACCTTAAGTTATTATTTTTATAGATGTCCTGTTTTCTTCCATGTCGTGTTTTAGTTTAAAAAATAATAGTCACAATGTTCATTAGTTACATACAATTTTTTTTCTCAGTGTCCTCAGCTGCCTTTCATTTGTGATTTTTCTCGTTTTAGTAGGGTAATTTTACAAAGATGTTTCTAAATTACTGCTTGTATTTGAATTGAGGTTGTCCTTCTGGGATCAGATAATTTATTCTTCTATAAATAATGTAAGATATGCCTGGAGAATGAACAGTTTTCACAGACAGCTTGAGCTTCCTTCTGTGGTCTATGGTAACCTGCTCATCAACACTTTGCCCTTTTTGACTTGATTTAGCTCCGTTAGTTGAAAGTCCGACTGATTCAGAATGAAGCTATATAGGGTATTGCTTTTTTTTCCCTTTCTTTTTCATCTCTCTCCCGGTATATCTTTCTCTTTAGATGACAAAAATTGGGAAGTACAGAGATTGTTTTGACTTAGAATTGTTCCTCTTTCTAACACAAAGATAACCTGCTGGCCAAGGATAGTCTAACTGCAAATTTTTAAAATCAGTGCAGTCTTTCTGCCATGCCATGATATTAAACTTAGTTCAGGGACCAAATATATATTTGGTCTTTGTCCTCCTCTTGTCCAGCGCCCAACCCCTAAAACTTTTGGAATTTCCTAAGTGAAGAAAACCCTAAGGGTGTCTTTTGCCATGTTAATCAGCTGACTTTGGACTGCTCCTAAGGAAGCATTGGTGCCAGGGGAACCAACCACTAGTTCAGAGGCTTGGAACTTTCAGTCCCACCTTCAGGTATCCTGTGTGGGAGAGGAACTAAAGGTTGAATCTATCTCCAATGGCCAATGATTTAATTAATCATGCTCACATAATGAAGCCTCATATAAACCCAAAAGAACAGGGGTTCCAGAACTTTTGGGTTTGTGAACTTGTGGAGGTGCTTAGAGAGTGGCATTCCTGAGAGAATCTCTGTGTACTTTTCTAATACCTTGCATCTCTTTCATTTGGCTATTCCTGAGTTATATCCTGTTACAATAAACCGGTGATCAGTAAATAAAATGTTTTTGAGTTTTGTGAACCGCCCTAGCAAATTAATTGAACTCAAAGGAGAGGGTTGTGTGAGCCTCTGATTTATAGCCAGTTGGTCAAAAGGAATTATGACTGGCATCTGAAGTAAGGGTAAGAAGGCAGCCTGGTACAACTGAGCCCTTAACCTGTGGAATCGAATGGCATCTCCAGGTGGATAGTGTCAGAACTGATTTGAATTGTAGGACACGCAGCTGGTGCCCAGAATATTGCTTGTTGATGTGGGTGGAACGATTCCCTCCCATACAGTGGAATTGGGTCTGGGAACCCAAAAGAGGGAGACTTCTAGAGACAGCCCCTGTTCTTCCTGAGGTCCTGTTTGTAACTTTGTAGGAAAGGGAAAAATAATGACCATCCCTTTAGAGTATAATGACAGTTTACCCAGAACATTCAGTAATATAAAACTGGGTAATGATAGAAATGTCTCCAGCTTTTCCTGTGGCCCACCTGTAAAGAGATGTGTTTGTACATCTAATATTTTGTCTTTTTAAATTTTTTAACATTTATTTTAGAGAGATATAGAGTGCAAGTGGGAGAGGGGCAGAGAGAGATGGGACACAGAATCTGAAGCAGGCTCCAGGCTACAAGCTTGTCAGCACAGAGCCTGATGTGGGGCTTGAACCTCTGAACCATGAGATCGGGGCCTGAGCCAAAGTCTGACGCTTAACCAACTGAGCCACCCAGGTGCCTCTATTTGTCTCTTGAAAAAATAGAATTCTATCATTAGCTTGTTAACTGATGAGTTTTTTTTGGGGGGTGACAGTGAGGTTCGTGGGGTCCAGAGCCAATGACCAAGAAAGAATTCTTGAAGATGTCTCTGGTAGGAGGACAGGACCCGGTGGGCAGAAAGAGCTACCCTGGGACCAAGAGGAGAGACTGGTTATATACTATAGGGTTGAGGGAGGTAAAGTCCAGGAGAAGTTTGTAGTGAGATTTTTACATGCTAAAGAAGACTCAAAGGATCCTGGAGGCCTAGCTATTGTCAAGCTAAGGTTGTTTTTAGACAGTAAGGAGTTCCTGGAGAAACGTTTTATTCTGCCTGCCTCAAGTATTTGCCAATGGGCTGCAGGTTATAAGGAAATTTAGTTTTATTCTGCCATTTCCTTCTGCCTTTGTTTCCTACATCACTATAGAAGGGTGATGGAAACTTAGGTCCTGAAGACTATGATCCCTATCAGTTAACCATTTGTTTTTCCCCTTTTCTTAGTTCCTGGGCAGCCAGGAGTGCCCTAGGAGTATCACACATATCCCACCTGGGGCAGGGGTGTGGAGGGGAGATGTTTGCTGCCTGTCAGCTTGCCTTAGGCTCCCTCATCATTAACTTTCTCTCATTAACTCCAAGTTCCAGGTTGAATACATTCATTCATTCATTCATTCATTCATTCATTCATTCATTCATTCATTTATTTATTTATTTATTTTTACTGACTAAAATCTTTCAAATTATTTATTTATTTTTGAAAGAGAGAGTGCGAGCAGGGGAGAGGCAGACAGAGAGAGAGAGAGAGAGAGAGAGAGAGAGAGAGAGAGAGAGAGAGAGAGAGAGAGAGAGGGAGAGGGAGACACAGAATCTGAAGCAGGGTATAGGCTCTAAACTGTTAGCACAGAGCCCTATGCAGGGCTTGAATCACAAACTGTGAGATCATGACCTGAGCTGAAGTCAGGAGCTTAACTACCCAGGCGCCCCCAGGTGGAATAAATTTAGAGCCTACTAGGCAGCTTCTCTTACTTTAGAATAATCTTTTCCCTGAAAACTTTGTCTTCTAGGAATGTAAAAGCCCTATAATTTATGTTTATATTTTATAAACTTTACTATCTTTGGCAGTTATTCTTCATATTATATGATTTGTGATTTTAGTTCATTTATTTCATCAAATATTACTTTCCCCTGCATTTTCGTGTGTGTGTGTGTGTGTGTGTGTGTGTGTGTGTGTGTGTTTTCCTGGGTGGGATTTTGGCAGAAAATGAAATTAAAATTGCTGAAGTTTTAAATCATTTATTGTAAAGCCACCCTAGGTTTTTTGGTTTTTTAATATGAAATTTATTGTCAAACTGGTTTCCATATAACACCCAGTGCTCATCCCAACAAGTGCCCTCCTCAATGCCCATCATCCACTTTCCCCTCTCCCCCACACCCATCAACTCTCAGTTTATTCTCAGTTTTTAAGAGTCTCTTATGTTTTGGCTCCCTCCCTCTCTAACTTTTTTTTTCCTTCCCCTCCCCCATGGTCTTTTGTTAAGTTTCTCAGGATCCACATAGGAGTAAAAACATATGGTACCTGTCTTTCTCTGTATGACTTATTTCACTTAGCATAACACTGCAGTTCCATCCATGTTGCTACAAAAGGCCGTATTTCATTCTTTCTCATTGCCACATAGTATTCCATTTGTGTATATAAACCACAATTTCTTTATCCATTCATCAGTTGATGGACATTTAGGCTCTTTCCATAATTTGGCTCTTGTTGAAAGTGCTGCTATAAACATTGGGATACAAATGCCCCTATGCATCAGTACTCCTGTATCCCTTGGGTAAATTCCTAGCAGTGCTATTGCTGGGTCATAGGGTAGATCTATTTTTAATTTTTTGAGTAATGTCCACACAGTTTTCCAGAGTGGCTGCACCAGTTTGCATTCCCACCAACAGTTCAAGAGGGTTCTCGTTTCTCCACATCCTCTCCAGCATCTGCAGTCTCCTGATTTGTTCATTTTAGCCACTCTGACTGGCGTGAGGTGATACCTGAGTGTGGTTTTGATTTGTATTTCCCTGATGAAGAGTGACGTTGAGCATCTTTTCATGTGCCTGTTGGCCATCTGGATGTCTTCTTTAGAGAAGTGTCTATTCATGTTTTCTGCCCATTTCTTCACTGGATTATTTGTTTTTTGGTGTGGAGTTTGGTGAGCTCTTTATAGATTTTGGATACTAGCCCTTTGTCCGATATGTCATTTGCAAATATCTTTTCCCATTCCGTTTGTTGCCTTTTAGTTTTATTGATTGTTTCCTTTGCAGGGCAGAAGCTTTTTATCTTCACGAGGTCCCAATAGTTCCTTTTTGCTTTTAATTCCCTTGCCTTTGGAGATGTGTCAAGTAAGAAATTTCTGCGGCTGAAGTCAGAGAGGTTTTTTCCTGCTTTCTCCTCTAGGGTTTTGATGGTTTCCTGTCTCACATTCAGGTCCTTTATCCATTTTGAGTTTATTTTTGTGAATGGTGTGAGAAAGTGGTCTAGTTTCAATCTTCTGCATGTAGCTGTCCAGTTCTCCCAGCACCATTTGTTAAAGAGACTGTCTTTTTTTCCATTGGATATTCTTTCCTGCTTTGTCAAAGATTAGTTGGCCATACTTTTTTGGGTCCAATTTTGGAGTCTCTATTCTGTGCCATTTGTCTATGTGTCTGTTTTTGTGCCAATATCATACTATCTTGATGATTACAGCTTTGTAGTAGAGGCTAAAATCTGGGATTGTGATGCCTCTTGCTTTGGTTTTCATTTTCAACATTACTTTGGCTATTTGGGGTCTTTTGTGGTTCCATACAAATTTTAGGATTGCTTGTTCTAGCTTCAAGAAGTATGCTGGTGCAATTTTGATTGGGATTGCATTGAATGTGTACATTGCTTTGGATAGTATTGACATTTTAACAATATTTATTCTTCCAATCCATGAGCACGGAATGTTTTTCCATTTCTTTGTATCTTCTTCAATTTCCTTCATAAGCTTCCTATAGTTTTCAGCATAGAGATCTTTTACATCTTTGGTTAGGTTTATTCCTAGGTATTTTATGCTTCTTGGTGCAATTGTGAATGGGATCAGTTTCTTTATTTGTCTTTCTGTCACTACATTATTAGTGTATAAGAATGCAACTGATTTCTGTACATTGATTTTGTATCCTGTGACTTTGCTAATTCATGTATCGGTTCTAGCTGACTTTGGTGGAGTCTGTCGGATTTTCCATGTATAATATCATGTCATCTGCAAAACGTGAAAGCTTGGCTTCATCTTTGCCAATTTTGATGCCTTTGATTTCCTTTTGTTGTCTGATTGCTGATGCTAGAACTTCCAATACTATGTTAAACAACAATGGTGAGAGTGGACATCCCTGTGGTGTTCCTGATCTCAGGGGAAAGCTCTCAGGTTTTCCCCATTGAGGATGAATTAGCTGTGGGCTTTTCATAAGTGACTTTTATGATGTTTAAGTATGTTCCTTCTATCCCGACTTTCTCAAGGGTTTTTATTAAGAAAGAATGCTGAATTTTGTCAAAGGCCTTTTCTGCATCGATTGACAGGATCATATGGTTCTTTTCTCTTCTTTTATTAATGTGATGTACCACATTGGTTGGTTTGTGAATGTTGAACCAGACCTGTAGCCCAGGAATGAATCCCGCTTGATCATAGTGAATAATTCTTTTTATATGCTGTTGAATTCGATTTGCTAGTATCTTGTTGAGAATTTTTGCATCCATATTCATCAGGGATATTGGCCTGTAGTTCTCTTTATTTGCTGGGTCTCTGTCTGGTTTGGGAATCAAAGTAATGCTGGCTTCATAGAATGAGTCTGGAATTTTCCCTTCCCTTTCTATTTTTTGGAACAGCTTGAGAAGGATAGGTATTATCTCTGCTTTAAATGTCTGGTAGAATTCCCCAGGGAAGCCATCTGGTCCTGGACTCTTATTTGTTGGGAGATTTTTGATAACTGATTCAATTTATTCACTCGTTATGGGTCTGTTCAAGTTTTCTTTTTCTTCCTGTTTGAGTTTCAGAAGTGTGTGGGTGCTCACGAATTTGTCCATTTCTTCCAGGTTGTCCAGTTTGTTGGCATATAATTTTTCATAGTATTCCCTGATAATTGCTTGTATTTCTGAGGGATTGGTTGTAATAATTCCATTTTCATTCATGATTTTATCTGTTTGGATCCTCTCTCTCTTATTTTTGAGAAGCCTGGCTAGAGGTTTATCAATTTTGTTTATTTTTTCAAAAAACCAACTCTTGGTTTCATTGATCTGCTCCACAGTTTTTTCAGATTCTATATTGTTTATTTCTGTTCTGATCTTTATTATTTCTCTTCTTCTGTTGGTTTTGGAGTTTCTTTGTTGTTCTGCTTCTAGTTCCTTTAGTTGTGCTGTTAGATTTTGCATTTTGGATTTTTCTTGTTTCTGGAGATAGGCCTGGATTGCAATGTATTTTCCTCTGAGGACTGCCTTTGCTGCATCCCAAAGCGTTTGGATTGTTGTATTTTCATTTTCGTTTGTTTCCATATATTTTTTTTAAATTTCTTCTCTAATTGCCTGGCTGACCCATTCATTCTTCTGTAGGGTGTTCTTTAACCTCCATACTTTTGGAGGTTTTCCAGACTTTTTTCTGTGGTTGATTTCAAGCACTAGTTGATTTCATAGCATTGTGGTCTGAAAGTGTGCATGGTATGATCTCAATTCTTTTATACTTATGAAGGGCTCTTTTGTGATGCAGTATGTGATCTATCTTGGAGAATGTTCCATGTGCACTCGAGAAGAAAGTATATTCTGTTGGTTTGGGATGCAGAGTTCTAAATATATCTGTCAGTCCATCTGATATGATGTGTCATTCAGGGCCCTTGTTTCTTTATTGACCGTGTGTCTAGATGATCTGTCCATTTCTGTAAGTGGGGTGTTAAAGTCCCCTGCAATTACCACATTCTTATCAATAAGGTTGCTTAT
The DNA here is from genome assembly GCF_018350175.1 of Felis catus. Classification (NCBI taxonomy): domain Eukaryota; kingdom Metazoa; phylum Chordata; class Mammalia; order Carnivora; family Felidae; genus Felis; species Felis catus. The sequence continues at coordinate 167,378,113 of NC_058371.1, read as the reverse complement.
GTTTGTGCTTAATTGTTTTATATATTTTGGGGCTCCTGTATTCGGCGCATAGACATTTATAATTGTTAGCTCTTCCTGATGGAACAACCCTGTAGTTATTACATAATGCCCTTCTTCATCTCTTGTTACAGCCTTTAATATAAAGTCTAGTTTGTCTGATATAAGTATGGCTACTCCAGCTCTCTTTTGACTTCCAGTAGCATGATAAAATTTTCTCCATCCCCTCACTTTCAATCTGAAGGTGTCCTCAGGTCTAAAATGAGTCTCTTGTAGACAGCAAATAGATGGGTCTTGTTTTTTTTTATCCATTCTGATACCCTATGTCTTTTGGTTGGTGCATTTAGTCCATTTACATTCAGTGTTATTATAGAAAGATATGGGTTTAGAGTCATTGTGATGTTTGTAGGTTTCATGCTTGTAGTGGTGTCTCTGGTCCTTTGCGGTCCTTGCAACATTTCACTCACAGAGTCCCCCTTAGGATCTCTTTTAGGGCTGGTTTAGTGGTGATGAATTCCTTCAGTTTTTGTTTGTTTGGGAAAATCTTTATCTCTCCTTCTATTTGAATGACAGGCTTACTGGATAAAGGATTCTCAGCTGCGTATTTTTTTTGTTCATCACATTGAAGATTTCCTGCTGTTCCTTTCTGGCCTGCCAGGTTTCAGTAGATAGGTCTGTCACTACTTTTATGGGCCTCCATTTGTAGGTTAGAGCGTGTTTATCCCTAGCTGCTTTCAGAATTTTCTCTTTATCCTTGTATTTTGCCAGTTTCACTATGATACGTTATGCAGAAGATTGATTCAAGTGACGTCTGAAGGGAATTCTCTGTGCCTCTTGGATTTCAATGCCTGTTTCCTTCCTCAGATCAGGGCAGTTCTCAGCTATGATTTGTTCAAGTACACCTTCAGCCCCTTTCTCTCTCTCTTCATCTTCTGGAATTCCTTTGATACGGATATTGTTCCATTTGATTACGTCACTTAGTTCTCTAATTCTCCCTTCATACTCCTGGATTTTTTAATCTCTCTTTTTCTCAGCTTCCTATTTTTCCGTAATTTTATCTTCTACTTCACCTATTCTCTCCTCTGCCTCTTCAATCCGTGCTATGGCTGCCTACATTTTACTTTGCACCTCATTTAAAGCAATTTTTAGGTCCTCATGACTATTTCTTAGTCCCTTGATCTCTGTACCAATAGATTCTCTGCTGTCCTGTATGCTTTCTCAAGCCCAGAGATTAATTTTATGACTATTATTCTAAATTGTTGTTCTGTTATATTGCTTAAATTGTTTTTGATCAATTGGTTAGCTGTGGCTACTTCCTGGAGTTTCTTTTGAGTAGAATTCTTCCGTTTTGTCATTTTGGGTAGTCCCTGTGGTGGTTCCAAACTGCAGGGCATTTCCCCTATGCTGTCCGGAGTAACTTGTGGGCGGGGCTGCAGTCAGATCAGATGTCAGCCCCAAGCCCACCACTGGGGCCACAGTCAGACTGGTGTGCACCTTATCTTCCCCTCTCCCAGGGGCGGGACTCATGGTGGAGTGGGGTGCCCCCTGTCTGGCTACTTGCTCACTGCCAGGCTTGTGGTGCTGCTTTGATGGGATCTGGTGTATTAGCATGGGTGGATCTGTAAGATGCACAGAGGCGGGAGGGGCAGGCTTAACTCCCTTTGCAGGTGGTGGTACCCTGCAGGAGGGGCCCTGAAGCACCAGGAGGGAGGCTGACCCATAGGAGGGATGGATCCACAGAAGCACAGTGTTGGGTGTTTTGTGCAGTGCAAGCAAGTTCAGTGATGGGAACTGGTTCCCTGTGGAATTTTGGCTGGGGGATGGGAGAGGGAGATGGTGCTTGCCAGCCCCTTTGTTTCCCTGCCAAGCTGAGCTCTGTCTTCCAGGGCTCAACAACTCTCCCTCCTGGTGTCCTCTTGCCCTCCCCGCTCTCTGAGAGCAGAGCTGTTGACTTTTAACATTCTAGATGTTAAGTCCGGCTCGCTGTCAGAACTCACGGAATCCAGCGCCAACACCTTTGCAAGCCAGACTTCAGGGACTCTGCCTTGCTGGGCAGGCTGCCCTTCCACGGCCCTGGCTCCCTCCCGCCAGTCCTTGTAGCACGCACTGCCTCTCCGCCGCTCCTACCCTCTTCCATGGGACTCTTGCTATGCTTGGCTCCAGAGAGTCTGTTCTGCTAGTCTTCTGGCATTTTTCTGGGTTATTTATGCAGATGTGGGTCAGATCTAATCTAAGATCTGCAGGATGAGGTGAGCCCAGCATTCTCCTACACCTCCATCTTCCAATACCCTCCCTAGGTTTTCATTTTCAAGACGTTTTCTCTGATAATTGATTATTGGGGTTAGAGAAAGAGGAGAACAAAGGCAGGAAGATTATTCTTAAGGCCTTTCATAAGCAGACTTATGGGCCAGTATATTGGAATTGATAATGAAAAGAATAGCAATAATTTGAGACATATTAAAGAAGAACTGGAAGAATTTCATGATTGTTTTCATACCAGGCTTGAGAGAGACAACAGAATCAAGCATAAATATCTGTTTGGTGTTGAAACACTAGGTTGATTTTCTGCCATTTCCTGGATTAGGGAGATCAGAAGGAAAAGTGAGTGTGTTGTTAGAGATGATAAGTTTATTGTTAGAAAGTTTCAACAATATCTCTGAACATTAAACTGATCATTTTCACTCCCAGGCATCATTTGTCAATGTCTGTAGACATTTTTGTTAGTCCCAACTGGGGGCTTAGGGTTAGTGGCATCTATCTGGTGATTAGGGGCTGCTAAAAGTCCTGTGATGTACAGGATATCCCCTTGGAAAAGAATTTTTGCTTCCAAATGTTAATAACATAGAGGTTGAGAGACTGTACTCCAAGTGGACTTGTCCAATAAGCAGGCAGTTTGATTCGCAGGTCTGGGCTTCAACAGAGAGGCCAATGTCAGAGCCATGGTTTTATGGGAGATTGCCTGTTGATCACCTAAGCCAGTATTTCTTCTTACTGGATACACAGATAGGCTTCATTTCTTTGTGTCCATTTTTTTAGGTGAGGCTCTGTGTCTCACTTTTAGCTAATGGAATTTGGGAGGAAGTGATATGCAATACGGTTTGGCACATCACAAACGTGCCACTTGCAGTCCTCCATGTCTTTACCTTTGCACTCGCCTCATACAAATGAACTGAATGGACCTGGAGGTGGTCGATCCACCAGGTAGAACCTGCCTCATCACTAAATCAGCACTTGGAAGAAAGAGTTACCTGCTTATTAATAACATCTGTTTAGGATATCTCGTAAGTGTAAAATAAGCTCCTATTTTGAGAATTGGAGAGTTTGTGGTGATACGAGTTATCTCTTTCTGCATTAAAAAATTATCCCACAACTTAGCAGTTCAAAGCAAACATTTTTTGTCACATAGTTTCTAAAGGTAAGAATTTGGGAGCAGCTTAGCTGAGTGGTGCTAACGCTAGACCTCATGAAATTGAAATCAAGTTATCACCTGGGGCTGCAGTCATTTCAAGACTCAGCTAGAGCTAGAGAATCTACTTCTGAGCTCTCACATACATGGTTTTGGCAGGCCTCAGTTTCTTACTGGCTGTTTGCTGGAGTCTTCTGTTTCTCACATGGCCCCTCCATAGGCTACTTGAATAGCTTCTTTATATGCTCGCTGAATTCCATGAGAATAATAATAGAAAGACGCAGGAGGGAGGAAAGGAAGGAGAGAAAGACAGGCAGAGAGAGAGAGACTGAAAAATTTAAAATGAAAGGAGGAAGCCATGGTCTTTTATAATCTGTTCTCAGAAGTGATACACCATCAATTTGCCACATGCTGTATGGCAGATGAACCCTGATGCAGTGTGGGTGGACAGTATTTAAGAGTATGAATAACAGAATGTGGGAATCGCTGTGGACCATTTAAGATTTTAAAGATTGGCAACTACAAAGTTTTATCCTTTAGAGCAGGTGGTGCTACCTTTATCAATACTGGTAGTTCTATTTGTTTTTCATTAAGAATTACTAGCATTCCTTACATTGGAAAGTTTGACTTGGAAACGAATGAAAATGTAGTGAAAAACTGACACTAATTGTCATAAAGAATAAATAAATGTCTATCTTCTGTAGACGGAATTGTGTCCCTCCAAAATTCATATGTTAAAGCCCTAAACCCCCATGTATTTGGAGATAGGGACTTTCTGGAAATAGTCAAGGTTAAATGAGGTTGTAGGGCTGGGATCTTGATCTGATAGGATTAGGATCCTTATCAAAAGAGATACCAGAGAGGTTGCTCTGTCTCTACCAAGTGTGGACACTGGGAGAAGGCAGCCCGACCATCTACAAGCCAAGAACAGAGCTCTTACCAGAACCCAACCATGTTGGCACCTGATTTTAGACTTTAACCTCTAGGAACTGTGAGGAAATAGATGTCTGTTCTCAACTTGTTCAATCTGTGGTATTTTGTTATGGCGGGTGCTAGCTGCTAATATAGTGTCCATTGTAGAAGTTTCATCCAATGCTATCCTAGAGTAACAGATATTTTTCTTGAAAAGAGTTATTGTTATAGAGAGACAAAGCCATGTCATAGGTGTTAAGTAACCAGATTAGGTTCAAGATGGAGTCCCTCATGCTAAGTGAAACCAAAACTTAACTAAGTTTCTGTGCTCTCCTCTACCAGAAAGGAGAGGCCTGGGTCAACCAATCAGGGATTGCCTGCTCAGCTGGCTCCAAGATTTCCCTTTGCTTCATAGGAGGAAATTTACCTTGCTTTAACCAATCAGCAAATGCCCAGTATAACCTCCTTGTTCCTACTCATCTTGGTCTATAAAAATCTCTTGTACACTTCTTCAGATCTCCTTTTTATCTGCTAGATTGTATGATGCCTGATTTATGAATTGCTGAGTAAAAGACCAGTAAATTGTGGGAATATATATATTTTTTAATTTAAGAACATCTGTACCAGGAATGTTCCATGGCCAGACTGTTGAGAAACTTTAGACTTGTTTCTAGAGGGAAGGTAGAACCCAGGAATAGAGACCAAGTCAAATTGATGTTGCCTGAATGGAAGTTACTTGAAGGCAAGAAACAAAAGCCCCAAGTAGCAAACAGCAAGAAAAAACTAGAGGGTAGAAGAGCCTCATGGTTAAACATGGACTTCAATTTCTTACATACACAGGTTTGACTCTCTACTTCAGCAGGAACTGTCACTTTGAGCAAGTTAATTTACTCTGTTTTAGTTTTTTCATCCCTAAAATTAGGATATTAACGTATACTTTATATGGGGTGCCTGGGTGGCTCAGTCAGTTAAGCATCCCACTTTGGCTCAGGTTATGATCTCAAGGTTCATGAGTTCGAGCCCTGCATTGGGCTCTGTGCTGTCAGCTCAGAGCCTGGAGCCTGCTTCGGATTCTGTGTCTCCCCTTCTCTCTCTGCCGCTCTCCTGCTCATGCTGTCTAAACATTAAAAAAAAAAATTAAAGAGTAAAGTACATTTTATAAGATTAAGCATAAGCTATTATGCATGTAAACTATTAACATAATGTCATTACAGAGGAGCAATTGATGTACATATTTGATGAATTATCTAGTCAATTGTTTGAGTGTAAGACTTGAAGTAAGCTGAATATTATAAGATCCTCTGTATTTTTTATTAGTTTCTATATCCAGTAATTATGTTGGGTAATCACAATATATAATGTTTTATATCTTAATTTTATTTTTAATGGGGAAAGCAATAAATATGATCTAAATATTGGCAAATTACATTTTTGGAATTTTAAGTATTGTGGTTTTTGTTGTACTCTAGTTGAATAATAAAATGTTGATTTTCCAAGTCCAAATGTGTACAGTATAATAGAAAATAATAACTGGAGCTCATAAATTCACACACATATTCTCATTAATTTTTCGTCACCATTTTAAAAATTTTATTATTAAAAAAATAATGTTCATTTATTTTTGAGAGAGAGAGAGAGAGAGTGAACAGGGGAAGGGCAGAGAGAGAGGGAGACAGAATCCAAGGCAGGCTCTAGCCTCTGAACTGTCAGCACAGAGCCCAATGTGGGGCTCGAACTCACAAGCCATGAGATCATGACCTGAACCGAAGTAGGACGCTTAACTGACTAAGCCACCCAGGTGCCCCTCGAGTCTGTTTAAAAAAAAATTACAGATTTTTGATATCAAAGAATCTATTATACCTATCAAGATCAAACTAGAAGTTGCATGATAGACCTTTACCCCAGTTCTGCTGAAAGATTTTCATCATTGACCTGGACAGAGAGTATATTCATTAGGTTTGTAGCTGACAGACATTAAAAATAAAAGTTAAAAGGAAATGGATGTGTAAAAGAGAAATTCCAACTTCCAAATCTTGTAATTTGAAGAAGAAATCAAGGTCAAGTGAATTACTTGATTAAATATCCATATAGAACAAAATTTTATTGAGTGTATACTATATGGTATAAGAGATGGCATATATATGTGTGCGTATGTGTGTGTGTGTATAGTATATCATATGGCATATATATGTGTGTATTTATTATATTCTCTCTCTGTATATATATATCTATATATCTAGATCTAGATCTAGATCTAGATCTAGATCTAGACATATATATCTCAGATGACTGAGTGCTTTGGAGAAAAATAGAGTATGGGGAATCTGGGGATTTAGTTTATACAGGATGATCAAGAAAGACCTCATTGCCAAGTAATATTACACAGTCATTTATTTAGTTTATTAATTGATTCCATAATATTTATTTAGGTTGTACTCTGATAGGCACTGGACAGTCTCTGATGATAGTGAATAACTATGGTCACGTTTGCAAGAAATAATTCGGTCTGTCAATGATTCTTAACATTTTTAGTTGCTCTTGAGAATGTTCCGAATGCTATGAATCATCTCCCAAGAGCATGCCTATGTAACATACGCAAAAAAAAAAAAAAAAAATGTGCTTTTCAGGGATTCCTTGAAACTAAAACTCAAAGTTAAATATTTATTTGAAATTGAAATTATAACTTGTCTAAAAGTCAGCAATACAGAGCCATTTGTTAAATTTCAAGTGAATCATAGTTTTGTACTTAGGATGGACAAAATTCTTTTATGAAATTACAGTATTCTGTACCTAAGAGAAAAGAGCCATGAGAACAGTTAAATGTTTGGAAATGACATCTATTAGAACTGTTTATACTGGAAGAAAGAAAGTTGGGGGAAAAAAACCATTGTTGCAATGAACAAATGATTATTTTGTAATAGCTTATTCTTACACAATATATCTATAATTTTTATGTAATGATAGTATGAAGCGATAAATGTAGAGATGAAACGTCCTCTATTTATAAAGACAACTTTTTCTAATTTCTCTTCTCTCCCTTTTCCCCCTACTTTGCATTAGTTCTTCATTTATATTCACTTTGCTGGCTTCCATTCATTCCCAAACTAACTCTGATAGTAGCTTCCAGTGCCTTTTGTTGTTGTTATTCCCATAGACCTTCAAATCTATGTGATATCACATCGTCTAAATGATTCATTTTCTAGTTCGAGGAGTTGAGACAAAAAGTGAAGTGACTTGCCTAAGTTTGCACATCGAGTTATATTATAAAATAATGGTTAATTAAAAGGCTATATGAGCCAGGCACTAAGTAAACTAGGCAATCATGTGATATTCTCTTTAGAATGTGGAAACCAGAGAGGAGAGGCATTATTTGCTATTGGACACAGAATAAGTAAGTAGCTGAGTTGGGATTTGAGACCAGGCTTTCAGACTTCACAGCCCACCCATAATTGTATGTCACTCAAGTTTTTCTGGGTCTAAGTCCTTTGTAGTTTTTACACAGCCCTAGACTCCTCCATCCTAAACTCTCCAACTTCCTATTTTATAGCTCTAGATCTTGGTTCCCTAAATCCTGCAGTCAAGGACAGGTGGAAGATTGTTGTGGAAAGAACAGGCAGCAACATTCTTGTTTAGCCTCTTTTTATATCTATTTTTTTCTACAGATTGGGGTATTTTTCTCAATTATGCATACTTATTCATTCTGCCAAAAAATTCTTTTAAGGCTGTTAAAGCTGTAGTCAATTTTCTCAGTTTGATGTTCCTAAGGAACCTGCTGTGTCTTTTTCATTCTGTGCAAAAATAGGCATGGTAGGATCCACCAGCTGCTAAAGTCATTGGATAGCTTAAAAACTTTGTACTTGTTTTCTCTATTGTTACATTTTCATAGTTTCAGAATTTGTGCAGCATTTAATTTCCCTGTGCTTTATATTTTCCTGCAGAGAGAGAACACACTGGTATTTGTTTGTAGATGTTGAAGAAATACTTTCAAAGAGAGAAATTATTCTTCAAATATCTATGACCACTGAATACTAAATAATACTGCAACCTACTTAAAAAGTAAAAACAAAACCCAAACCAACCAAACAACAACAAAAATCCTGCAAACCAGAAAGTGGAGGAAGTCTCAGAATATAGAACTTATCCTTGTTTCCTGAAATGCAAGGATGTTTTACTGTATACTTTCTGGAAAGAATTCTGGCAGTATTTCCCAAAGACCCTAAACTTATTCATGTCTTTTGACCGAGAGATTATATATCTTAAAAAGGCATACAGAAATGAATAATGTAGCATTTCTTGTAAAAAGAAATAATCAGAACCTAAATGTTCAACAATAGGGAATTCATCGAATGAATTATGATAGAATCACATAATAAAGTATTTATGGAGTGATTATGATGATGCTTTAATTTCAGTGCTATTTATTAATATGGGAAGTCATTCATCATTTTTGGTTAAGCCACAAAACAAAACAAAAAGTTTAAAAAATAGTATGTACAGTATCAGCCCATATTTTCATTTTAGGTGGCTTGAAAAAATTACCCCCTTCTTATATTTTGTCTTATTTGTCTTATATTTTGTCTTATATTTTGTCTTATTTGGTTACGATTCTTGCTACTTTTTGTCTTTGAACCCTATCTACTCACTTCTTGCCCGCAATATTTTCAGTGTGCTGGAGAAGTAAAAAGAGAATGAAAACAAATATGAGCTGTCCTGCTTTCATGATGCTTGCCAGTTAACAGTGATGCAGGTGTTCAACAACATCAGCAACAACAAAATAGAAATATGAGAACTGCTAGGTAGGCAAAACACAGGATGCTCTTTGCAACAATCCTTATTGCCTAAACATTTCTCGGGTAAATTTTTTACACAGGACTTCACAAAAGATGTTTCCTTATCTGAACAGAAAAAAAAATAAGATTGTCTACTTTTTTTTAAGTTATTTTATTTTGAGAGAGAGAGAGAGAGAGAGAGAGAGAGAGAGAGAAAGTGGGGGAGGAGCGGGGGGGGGGAATCTTAAGCAGACTCCATGCTGTCAGTGCAGAGTCCATGTGGGGCTAAGTCACGAGACCATGATATCATGATCTGAGCCTAAATAAGGAGTTGGATGGTTAACCGACTGAGAAAACCAGGTGCCCCAATAAGATTGTCTACTTTTGTAATTTGAACTTCTTAAACATTGCATTTATTGATTGGATTTTTACAGATTCTTGGAGGTTAAGCCTCATCCATTTTTGCTCTTCCAAAGTCTGGAGTAATTTTCCTCTTTTGAATTCCTCTGGCACTATTTGTCAAGGATACCCAGAAAATACCATATTTTATGTGCATGTTATCTTTATTCTCAACATGATAGGAGATTCCTTCAAAGCAAAGAGCCATTTCTCCTGACTCCTCACAGAATTTATTATGGAACCCAATAAGTAATAGAGACTAAATAAATGACTATTGAACAAAAAGCCTCCATTCAAGGCTAGTTACAACTAATATGTGTTCTGTACAAAAGCAAGGTAAATGCACATTATCTCTTTAGGAAAATATATGTAATCTGCCACTCTCTTAATTCTATGCTCAAAGACCTTCCAATTAAGATAATTTCTATACATATATTATTAAATTCATAAATCAACTTTTATGAAGCATTCTAGAGAGGATAGACTATGATCTTTGAAATCAGACACATCTACATTTGAATACTAGCTCCTGAATTGCTAGCTGTGTGACTTTATGAGGGCACACAGGGGACTTGATACAGTCAACATAGGGGAAACAGTAGCAGGCCTAAAAGGTTGTTAGAGGGATTTCATGAAATAATCTTGGTGAGCCCCTTAATTCTGTTCTTTATATAATTTATATAATGACTAATTCATAAGAATTATGATCTCAAAAAATCCAAGTAGTATCATTTTACTTTTGAATAATGCAATAGCTTTCTAAATGACCTCCCTGTTTTCACCCTTGCTGCATTGCATTTTATTCCTGTTATGGGCTGAGTGGTGTTCTCCAAAAATACTTATCTTGGAGCTCTGACCTGTAGTACCTCAAAATATGACTATATTTAGAGATAGGGTCTTTAAAGAAGTGATTAAGTTAAAATGAGGTGATTTGGGTGGGTCCTAACTCAACCTGACTGATGTCCTCATACGAAAAGAAAATTTGGTCACCAAACGTACAGAAGTAAGATGATGTGATGACACAAGGAGAAGACAGCCAACAATGAGATGTGGAGAGAACCTCAATAGAAACATACCATGCAGACACCTTGATCTTGGACATCTAGCTTACAGAACTGTAAAAAAAATGCAATTTCTGTTTTTTCAGCTACCCAGTCTGTGGAACTTTGTTTTGGTCACCCTGGAAAATGAATACAATTCTCTACTCAAATAATGGGGAAACCCTTTACAACTTTAAAATGTCTGAATTATCCCCCAACTTACTTGTCCTCTCAACACACACAGCTCTTCTAATTGATTCTCATCACATTAGAAAAAAATTCTAACACCCACAATGACACAGATAAGTACAACATGAGACTCAGCTATTTCTCTTTCTTCATTTTCTCTCTCTTTTCCATTCATTTAGTCTGATCCTACTTGATTGGCCTTTTTGTTCTTCCTTAAACATACCAAACATTAGCTTCCACTTTAATTTTTGTTTGTTTATTGTTGCTTAAGCCTGAAAGATCTTATTCAGATATTCACATATTTAGTTTCTCATGTCATTCTGGTCTCTGTTTAAATGTCACCACCTCAGAGAGGTCTTCATGGACCGTTCCACTTAAAATGGGCCATCTCCCATCACTCTCTATCCTTTTGCCTAGCTTTATTTCTTTTCCTGGTACTTATTGCTGACAGATATATTACACAGATATTCTCAAATTATGTATGTATTTATACATTGCCTCCTTCCACTATAACATAAATGCCATGAGAATAGGGGCAGTATTTTGCTCACTCTTGTAATCCCAGTGCCTAGAAAGGACATATTTATATAGTAATAAAGATAATTATTAAAAAAGTGTTTCTTTAGTTAATAACATGGAAGAAGATGCTGTATTTCATTTAATGAGCATATCAAGAGAACTCATAAATCACTGTATTTTTTATCATGAGAAAACTTGAAGTAGCAAAATGGTAAAACAAGCAAACATTAAAAAAATTCCCAAATATTATCAGATATAATCAATAAACAGTGTTGATTTTGTCACATCCGTCTAGTCATATCAGATTGTTACTAAAGAAATTATGGATGGCCAATTATAGTTATTGGGATTGTAAGAAAATTTTAAAATTCATTTGGTTAAGCACTTTTCTCTACAGTCTTATACAAGTATAGACTTGGTTCTGATCTTAGTCTGTTATTTAATAAACCAGTGACCTGGGACAGATCTTTTAATACTACTGAACCTAACTGCTTCATCTGTAAACTATGAATATAACATTGGTCCTGCCTGTCACATAGGGTTATAGCAAGGTTCTATTTTAATAAATGCATGTGTTTTTTTAACCTGAAAAGCACTCTGGAATGATGAGTGGCAGTGTGGTCTTAGGGACAGTTCAATTAAAATTGGGAACAAGTGCCATTTTCTGTCCTTAACATTTACATTCTGTGACATAGTCTTCAAACCATCCCCAGAATTTAATACAAAGGAGTAACATAATTGGAAATTTTTGTATTATTAGGTCTAAGGATACTTTACCTGGTGTGATAAAATATTAATCTAGTGACCCTCATCAGATAATTAGCATGGAATGCATTATGCATTGCCCTTCAAGGACTAAAGAGGACTTGCAAATTTGATAGGAAGCCAGGCAGATCTACTACCATCTCTAGGGAGGAGCAGTTGGAGGCACCCTGACTGTGCCCTGCTGGGATGTCGTATCACAGAGAAGTGCATCACAGAGTAGCGGAGAGTACCTGGGATTGGGACAAAAAAGAGAATAACGAAAAAGACTGTGACTTTTTAAAACTCTGCTTAGAATGTATCTTTCTCTGTTTTCTGCCTCTTGAAAAATCATTATTTTACACAGAGTCTGTGTCTTATTAAAGACTAATGGTGGGTGATGTTCAAAATGGAAAAACAACAGTCCTGGATTATATTTTATTTATGATATGACTTGTACCTTTTCCTTCAGTTAGATATGTTTAAATGTAAAAATGCCCCTTTAACATCATTTAAAGCTATAAAACAGAGTGTGAAATTCAGGCATATGTATAAAATTATAAGCAGTTCCATCTAGTAATGACAGTAATTCAGATATTTTCAATAAAATATAAACTACCACTAGTTTTGTAAGAGAATTGTAAATAAGGTTATAGCAATGATAGTATATAATATTTTTCACTTTTGTGCACATTTATATCCATACTCAGTCTTTAGCTCGCCTGTACACGTATATGCACATTTGAATATGGGCACAGTATACCATTTATGAAGAACGCAAACCAGAAAAGAATGCAAATAATACTTCAGGAAAAAAAATTCCCAGTCATTTAACAATCTCATGGGCTTTGGTTTCCGAAAATCCTGAATTATAGGTAAGAATTCTATATGCAGAACAGATCAGTGGTTACCCAGGACTAGGGTTGACTATTAAGGGATAATATGAGAATATGTGGTGCTTTCTTTGTGGTGATAGAAAAGTTTATATACTGATTGCAGTGATGGTTACATGAATTTATACTCCATAGAACCATAATATACCACACACACACACACACACACACACACACACACACACACACACTTACATGTGAGACACATTGATGTAAATGTAAAAATCTTTGAAATCTGAATAGAGTTTGAACCTGACTTAAGAGTATTGTACCAATGCCAGTTTCCTGGTTTTGACAATGTGTTATGAATATGTGAATATTATGATTATTGGGGGAAGCTAGTTGAAGATAACATGGTAATTGTCTTTACTATTTTTGCAACTTCTTATTAGTCAAGCTATTTTAAAGTAAAAAGCATAAGAAGAGAAAAAAAGTGAAAAGTCCTGAAATCAAATTGATCTTTCTTCATTTTTAGTTGTATGAATTTGAGCATACTATTATTCAACTAGGTTTTCTCATCTGTAAAATTGAGATCATAGTATGATTTATATTTTATAGCATTGCTATGATTAAATCAGTAGCATGTGTATGTGCCACATACTGTTTAGAGCATAAAGTTGAAGCTTAAAAATTGGGTTGCCTAGATCTTTCTGTGACATTTGGTTTTTAAAGTCTCAAATGGGAAACTTGTTCAAAAAGAGAGAAGAAATGGGTAGCTATATCTCAAAGCATTTTCTGAACAAGGAGGATATTCTCTATACCTTGAAAAGGTCTTAGTCTTCTTAAATCATTTAGCTTCTACTTAGGTTCTTCCAAGCCAATACTGTCACAAATTACTATGTCACCAATAAGGAATTAATTCTCATTTATTTTTTTTTAATCATCTAATCAGTAGAGGCAGGGACCCAAACTTTATTGGCTTAGTTGCTTTTTAAAATGTATACTAATTTATTTAATTTATACTAATTTATACCAATTATATTTATGCTATTTTATTTATTTATATTACACTATAATGCTATACTACTATTATATTAATTTATATTAATACTCATTTTAAACATTTATTCAGTAGGAAATTTTTAACTAATATACATTTATTCTATTTTCTAGTCATAACTGATTGTAGTCCAAAAGAATTCAGCATTTTTGTCTTTTCAAATATCTAAAGGTAAGATAATCAAAACTGAAACGAAGAAACGTCCTACTCTGAAGTCATATCTTCTCAATTAGACGGTACATTTTTTGAGAGTAGAGACTCCATTTTCTTTTCTAGGAAAAAAAATTAAGCGCAAAGCTAATGGAACACGATTCTTCAATGGAAAGTGAAGAGGGATGGTGTCAAACATTCTTTCTTCTTTGCCATGCTTGGAAAACTTTTTTTGTGAGATTCTAGTTAAAAGAATATGTGATACACACGCACATACACACACACACAAATATTAATTACTCAGCCATAGAAAAGAATGAGATGTTGATATTTAAAACAAACATGGATGGACCTAGAGGGTATTATGCTAAGTGAAATAAGTCAGACAGAGAAAGACAAATACCACATGATTGCACAAATATGTGGGATCTAAAAAGCAAGCAAAGAAAATAGAAATTAAAAAAATAGACTCTTAAATATAGATAACAAACTGGTGATTGCCAAAGGGCAGGTAGGTGAGGGCACAGGTAAAATAGATAAAGAGGATTAAGAGGTACAAACTTTTATTTATGAAATAAGTCCTGGAGATGTAAAGTATTAGCATAGGGAATATGTTGTATTGGGGCCAACTAAAGAAATTAGGAATCAGCATTTTGAAAAGATTAAAGTGGAAAGAAAATGTAAAGGAATAGACTATCAGAAAGACATGATATGATGCTCATGTACCTTGTTCACCATGTTTCTGTATCATAGAACACGGGAACATCCTGTGAAGCTCCAAAGGAATACATTTAGGATAACCAAGAACCTTTATTCTCACAGTATATACTAGGGCTAAAGTATGCTTTACTGTAAGAGTTGGTGAAGCATAAGAACAAACTGATTCACAAATGTTTTGGTAAATTATAATTTTTTACCTTCTAATTTATAGACGTATATACATATATAATTATATAATTATAATATATATATATATAGTCTTCTATATCTTTTTTAAAAGCATTACATGAAGCATAGAATATAGTTGATTTCAAATAACAAGAGGTAAATAATATTTATGGGCAAAAAATTAAGGAACTTCTGGGCCAATTTATTTGACACATATTTATCGAGTGGCCTGTATTGAGTGTCCTGGACTATTCTGGTAACCTAAAGTGTGCATAACAGCTCATATTCTTCTGCTCAAGGGCCTTATATTTGAGTTGATAGAAAAAACAGTAAACAAAGTAAGTAAAATGATTAGAAATTCTATGGTAAAAAATAAAGAAAGAAAAAGGGATAGAGTTGATGAAGATATTCACTTAGAGTATCTCGGCAAAGTTACACCGAGGTGATATTTGCATAAAGATCTGAAGCGGGTGAAGGAATAATTTATGGGAACATCTGGAGGAGTTGTCTAGACATTTCAGAAACAACTAAAAGACCATTATGAATGAAGCACAGTAATGGGGAGATGTGGGGGAGAGTAGTTGATGATGAGAACAGAAAAGTATGTAGGTCATTTTGAGGGGTAGTACTTCTCAAATTTTAATTTGCATGTAAATCACCTGGGTGGCATATTAAAATGAAGATTCTGATTTAAGATGCATAGAGAGTTTACATTCCATACAAACTTCCATTCAGGTGATGCTGTTACTATTGGTCTGTAGATAACACTTAGAAGAACAAAAGATTGAGACTTGTATGCCATTGTAAGGACTTTGGATTTACTTTGAGTGTTTCTGGTTAAATTGTGCCTCCTCCCCTCCACTGCCACCAAATAAATTAAGGTGGTAACCCCACTGCCTATGTATATGACTTAATCTGGAAATAGGATCTTTATAAATATAATCATGTTAAGCTAAGGTCACAGTAGATTGGAGAAGATGGGTGTTAATCTAATAACTAATGTCCTTATAAAGAGGGAAATTTGGGCAGAGACACACAGTAAAGAAAGCCATGTAAAGATGGAGGCAGAGTTTGGAATGATGCGGTTGCCTGACCTAGAACACCAGAGATTGGTGTGTCACCACAGCTAGGATGAAACAAAGAATGATCTTCCCCTGGAGACTTTAGAGAAAGAATGCCCCTCCTGATTACTTGATTTCAGACTTTTAGCCTCTAGGATTGTGACAGAATAACCTTTGTTGTATCAAGTTACCCAGTTTGGGTAGCAGCCAACAGCCTCAGGTAACTAGTGCCCTGAATGAAGTAGAGGAATTTAAGAAGAGTGGCTTGATCTTACATAAAAAACAAAACAAAACAAAACAAAACAAAACAAAACAAAACAAAACAACCAACTCCTCCTGGCTGTGGAAGTGAGAATAGGCAGAAGGGCGTGTGGGCAGCCCATAAGCAGGGGACCAGTTGGGAGGCTAGAGCAGGAAACCTAACTGGATATGGAGACATCAGGTTGGAATCAGTGTGGTAGTTATGATCTCATGTAACCTATGTGAAAACTGGAATGTGCATTGAAATTCAACATTTTCAGAGTATTATATACAGACTGTTTGCTCATAATAATGACATTTCCTTATTTTACACCATCAAATTATATGTGGTAAGCTTCCAACTATGTCTGGTTTGACACAGTGCACTGATATGATACCTATTCTGATTGTATTTCAGCTACTGTCACACATAGCTGATGCTACATTACCATATTGATAGCAACTCACCAGTTCTATTTTCTAAACCTCCTACATCAGTTAAATCATATGTATTTATTAAAAAAAATTAACATTAGCTCCCTCTGAGGCTACACTTTGTTCAGATGAGTTTCTTTATCTCATCCTATGCCAAGGTTTATCAAGATTCTCTACGTTTAATTATTTCTGTATAGAGATTTCGACCAACATATTTCCTGTTATCTAATTAAATGCATCTCAGAAGTGTGGCCCCTGGACCATTAGCATTAGCAACACCAGGCATTTGTTGAAATACAGATTATCAAGTGTCCCACAGACCTACTTAATTGGAGGTAAGGCCCAGGAATCTGTGTTTTCACAAGCCCTCCAAATGACTCTGAAGTGTGCTAAAGTTTGAGAACCACTGTTGAGGTTAGTTCAGTCATCAAGAAATAGCATAGGTTTGGATGTGTACATCTTATGAAGCTTACTTACTACCTTTTGGTTTCCTAAAAAGAATGCATCGATAAACAGGCCTATCTTAGATCCCATTAAATGGATTATGCTATTAAATATTAAAATGCTTCCCTTGTATGAAGTTGTAACTGCCAGTCTATTCCAAGGTGTGTGTGTATATATGTATGTGCATATATATATATATATACGTGTATATATTTATATATACATATATACACGTGTATATATACATATATACACGTGTATATATATATATATAATATATATATTATGAGCATAAACTTGAGCATGTCTCAAACATGCAAAGAAATAATCCAACATTAGGAAATAAATTTGCAGTGAATCAGAAACTTTCTCTGTCTTATGCTTAAAAAATCTATATTTGAAGATGTATATGAAAAACAGAAATAAAATAAATTGTTTAAACATTCATTTATATGTTACTATATGATATTAAATCAACATATGGCCAAAATTACAACCATGAACTAAATTCTAAGCCTAATGGAACTTTTTCCCCCTTTCTCTTTTGCACCTGCTTAATGGACATGACCCTTAGCAGCTCTATCAATAATAGAAATAATAGCCCTTCTATTCATTTAATCATCAACCCCTCACAAAGGCTCTGTGAAATTGTAGGTATTACTGACTTTGATTCTTCCTGGGGTTTGTTGCCTTCTGGTTGCATATGGGATACTCAGTTACAGTCACTCCTTGGGAGGGTCACTTAGTACTTTCAAGCCCATAGTTTCAAAGAAGATTTGTTTTTTTTCCCACTAAAGAAAGACTAAGGCAGGAGAAGAACTGAAAGTAAATTGCCCATTTTAAATGCAGCAAAAACCTCACAACACAACACAGGAAGAACAGGGTCCACTGGCCAGTGGGGTACAAAGGTGGGCCTGGTGCTACAGCACCGTCTGCCCTTTCCCGTGGCTTCTAGCTTACAGTCATGCTCACATTGTCTGGTAAAAATCTCCTTGGGGATGAGGTCTGGCTTCAACTGCTGCTGCTCAGTTATGGTCTCCTGTGCCATATGATATCTCCAGGCCCTCTGGAATAATAAAGACACTTTCAATCTTACCTCACACTGTGAATAGCTGAGTATCATATGGTGGTAGTAATTGGGAAAAATGACTCAAACACTTTCAAAATTTGCAGAGTATTTATTGTCGATTTGGGGACCCCTGCTTTTTAAGTGTTTTGGAATACTTTTTAAAGCAACTATTCTCTCTGGCTATTGAGCTGTGACAAGCTTGCTGTTTTATTATTTATTTATTTATTTATTTATTTATTTATTTATTTATGTCAGAGTTTGGAAGGAAGAAGAGTGGAGAAAAGATCAGATTGAAAGAACACTCTATATGAATAAGTTGTTATTAGTTAAAACATTTAATGTATTTTAAATACAAAAGTAGCAATTTCAGGTTCTATCTATATATAAGGAGAATAGGAGCTCACTTTAGAAATTAAGATATGTTATAGAAAAAACAAATTTTATATATTTCTGGTATTCTTGAGATTGTGCCTGACATCCATATCCAACAATATATTCATTTTAAAATTTATTGTTGTTATTCTGTTTGTATAAAAGATTGTCATCCATACGGTGGCCAGTTTTTGTTTTTGTTTGTTTTCTTCTGTATCCATAAAGAATCAGATAAGAAATAGACTTAATCATTGTTAAAGAAATTAATTAGGCTATAATTAAGTAGCAAAAATATACTGATTAACAAGATGATTTATTACCAGAACTGGCTACCAGTGATATTTTCAGCTTAAGTTGAGAGGTTCTTGAAATTTGAGAAATTATTTCAAGCTATAGTAACCTCTTTTGAGGGTTTAAAATATTTTATTCTTAGCATCTGGAGATTGTTCTATTATTTTAGCCTCTTTCAGATATTGTTCTATGATTTAGAATTTCTCTGTTCTCAACTGAATGCAAAAACATTTTATCTTAGAATAAGAAACAACATTGGGAAATAAAAACTAATAAGATACAGTACTCACTCTTAGGGAACTATGACACTTATTTGGAAACATAGGAGGCATTCTACCAGAATGTTCCATCTTTAAAGATTCAGATGAAATGTCACCATTCACATGAATGTTTTCCTGATGTGACAGAATATTTTATCTTTACCAGTGTGGTAGCAATACTGCATTAGAACATTGAACATTATCTACTTTTATCTGCATAACCACCCTTCTATGAACTTTCAGGGAAGGATCTGTGTTTTCTGATTTTTTTTTAATGCTATGAGTAATGGTAGGCATGGTCTTTGTGCAGAAACATGTCAAAAACATGTTTGTAATTGTGATATTTTATTTTATTATTTTATTTTATTTTATTTTATTTTATTTTATTTTATTTTATTTTATTTTTTTTGAGAGAGTGTGCACAAACAAGGAAGAGGCAGAGAGAAAGAGAGGGAGAGAGAGAATCTCAAGCAGGCTCCATACCCAGCATGGAGCCAAACATGGGGCTTGATCTCACAACTGGAAGACCATGACCTGAGCTGAAATCAAGAGCTTAACTGACTGAGCCACCCAGGTGCCCCTATAATCAGGATCTTAAATATGCATATGAATAAAGACAAAATTAGACACATTGCACAGGTAAGCGTTGCCTGAGGTATTGGAAATAGCATGTTAAAAGGTCATCATATACTCAGAACCTTCTAGAATTGAAAGTATCTTGGAAATAATTTCTTTCAATTTTCTTGGATTCCCCAGATAAAATGGAAGTTTAGAGAGGCTAAGTAATTTTCCCTAAGATGCAAATTTAGTTGTTGGCATGTTATATGTTCCTTAACACATAAACTATTGAGTTAATGGTAAGGCAATTATATCATACAAATGTCTGGTAATATCGTTCAGCAATTAAGCATTAGATTAATAACACTTTAATAAATTTTACTTAAAAGCAATATATTGTTAGCACAATCATTCCTTTCTTAAATATGCCTCTTTTGTACGAGTAGAATCATATTTTTGCTTTGGCTTCAAACTTAACAAAGCTGGTTTAGACATTGGCTTCTTACATATAAAATGGGAGGGAGTAAGTCTGTGTGTGTGTACACAAGTGTGTGTGTGTGTGCGCGCGCGTGTGCGTGTGCGCGCGCACGCGTGTGCGCGCGCACGCACGACTGTATACTTTGGATAACCTTTTAGAAAATGCCTGAGGCATAGTTTGTAACATCATCACAAAAAAATCAATACAACAGACTGCATAGGAAATGGCATTATGTGTATCAGAGCCATATGTGTCCAAGAGGGTGGACAAAGAGAGTTATCATTGCAAGCTACTGCCCAGCAGGATGGCTTTTGCAAGGATATGCATGACACAGCTTTTTTTCTTCCACTGTGAACAAAGAACTTGTCACCTCCCCAGCACATTCATTCTCCTCTGCATGGAGTTATGTGGCCCATGCTGACTTTCGGACCTTGACCTGCAAAAATTCCCTTTGGAAATGCCTTTCATTTAGATTATTTTTGAGAGAAGCTGGCAAAGCTGAATTAAATAGTGAATCATAGGCATTGTAACAGCTTACTATTTCTTTTTTATAAGAAAGATGTCTTATCTTGAGAAAAGGCTATATGCTTAAATAATATTGGCTTTGTCTTTCTCCTCTTAATTATCATGTGTTCAATATTCATTAGAAAGCAAATTTTTATGAATATTTTTTTAACTGAGAGTTTTGAGAGAACATTTTCAACACCTTTCCAAATCCAAGTGAATATCTTCAATAAATTTATTTACTTATTCAGTTTTCTTTGAGGCCCAACAAGTTGCCAGATATTGTCATATCCCTAATATATATATATACATGAGGACCTAAAGATGTTAATAAAGTTTGAGCTGCTTTGAATATTGTCATTAGAAATTTTCAAATGGTTAAGATTTGGGGTGCCTGAGTGGCTAAGTCGGTTGACTGAGGTCATGATTAGTTGACTCAAGTCATGATCTCACTGTTCTTTAGTTCGAGCCCCATGTAGGGCTCTGTGGTGACCGCTTAGAGTGTGGAGCTTGCTTTGCATTCTCTCTCTCCCTCTCTACTCCTCCCCCGCTCATGCTGTCTCCCTCTGTCTCTCAAACATGAATAAACATTATTAAAAATTTTTAAAAATCAAATAGCTAAGGTTTCCTTTTTTTTTTTTATTTTGACAAGACTGCTTCATAGATGGCCTTGGGAACTTCCATCAGAGGACACATAATGCCACATTCTTCTCTTAATGATGTTAGCAGCAAGTGATCAATGCCTTGATTTGTTAATTCATCAGACACTGCAAAATCATGGAATTCTAATTATATCATTCCTTCTTCATTTATTAGTTGGATTACTTTTATGAACAGAAACTTGCCCTCATCAAATTTTGATTATCCTTATGTATTCTTTCCAGGGGAAAGACAGGATAAATGATTGTTTTCACTTTCATTTTCTAGTTTTCACAATACTGATTTGGTTTCCTAACATCTTTTGAATTTGACTGCTAAGTATTTTTTTTAATACCATCATGAACTAATGTAATTAGATATATTTAATGTGTTTTAACTCATTGCATTTATTATCGGTCCCCAAATGTTTCTGTCTGGACAGTGGGTCCTTTGCTAGACCCTAATAGTCTTTGATGGCTTCCTTAATTTCTGGTATGACAAGATATGCCAGACTAATTTAGTGTATATCTTTATCAGATGCCATTTCTCCTAGGAAATTCAGTTCTAAATTTTAGTAAGAAACTATACTTAATGGTAAAAATCTGTATACTCATACTCATTGTGACTGAGTGGCCATGTTTCTAGGCATTTTCAGTAAACACACATATGTGGTGTGTATTTGTATACATATACATGTATCTTCTGCTTTATAATATATAAATCTGATTTCTGATTTAGGATAAGAGGATTTTTATTCGACTTACTCATTTAAAGTGTATCTAATTTCTTCTAAGACAAAATACTGTGTTTTTTTAAAAAAATGTTTTAACATTTATTTTATTTTGAGAGAGAGACCAGAGCATGAGGAGGGGAGGGGCAGAGAGAGACGGAGACACTGAATCCTAAGCAGGCTCCAGGCTCTGAGCTATCAGCACAGCTGGGCTCCAGCTCATGAAGGAGTTCATGACCTGAGCGGAAGTCAGACACTTAACCCACTGAGCCACCCAAGCGCCCCACAAAAGACTGTGTTTTTAGTGTTACGAATATAAATTCTATTTGCTTTTTCCCACCCTACACCAACAGCATTCACAGAGTACAATACCAATGTTACCACCAAATACATAATTACTAAAAGCAGCTCAAGTTTATTTTTCCAATTGTTTCAGTTCCTACCGAAGGGTATATCCCACTAAAGATATACAATCAAATTACCATATCTTAAAATTAATTGGAATAGTTTTTCTCTTTCTTCTTTATGCCACTAACTGTTTATACAAGTTCACTTGTTTCGTATTATTCTTGGTTTTCAGAGACTGCTTCATTCAATTTCATTTTGTTTTATGATTAGGTGGAATATTTACATTGTTCTTACAGAAAATTTGTAAAACAATGTTTATTCAAAGAAAGGTAGCTCCTGTCTTCACATTCACTCTACCCTATTCTATTTCTCTCATTATATGTAAACATTTTAAACAAATGTTATGGCTTATTCATTTGCATTTTTTAATACTAACAGGCACACACATTGTTCTTCAATTGTATCCTTACAATTTAAGATCAATTGCAGCACATTGACTGCATTTGTATTTTGCTCTTTTATGTAACAATATATATAAAGAGATCACCACGTAGCAATGTTTAGAGGAATTCTTCATTTCTTTTTCAACTACACATTACTGCACTTTGTGGATATAAATAATTTATTCAACTAATTCCCTATGACGGATATTTGATTTGTTTCCAGGGTTTTTTGTTTGTTTGTTTGTTTGTTTGTTTTTAGTTACTTATAGAATGATGGGAAAAAATTTTTGAATAGACTACACTCTCATTTAGCCTCTGGAACTATCACATTACTGGAGAATCAGGTGAATGAGGGTCGTGTTAAACAGTTTTCAAGAGCATAATCAGTAAAACAAACATTGTGGGAAATGCCATAGAACAAATGACATGAATTCCTCAACCACAAAGATAAAAATGTAAGGAAAAATAAGACAGAGACCTAGATTAAAAGAAGATTGAGATATTTAGTAGTTGTAATGTATGCTTTTTTTTTGGATCCTAATTAAACAAACCTACAAGAAACAGTTGTGGACTGTATATTTGATGTTAACAAAGAAATTATTTTTAATGATTTTAATTATATAATATAATTAATTATATTAATTATTTAATTAAATATAATTTAATTACTGAACATTACATACTGAACATTTACTGATGAAATAATATATCTCAGATTTGTTTCAAAATAATATTGGAGGGTGGAGTTTGGCCCCAGTATAGATGAAACAAGATTAGCCCTGACTTGACAAATATTGATGCTGGCTGAGGAGTATATGGTGATCCATTATACTATTCCTTCTGTCCTTTATATCTTTTAAGTTATCTATATAGATTTTTAAGAATTCAAGTAGCTGTAATTGATTGGATATTGCTTTCCAGGACAGCCTTGTCTTAAAATATATGTATAGTGTAATTTTCTCTAAGGATTCTGAGACTCTACATATTAACAAAATTATTGGCTTTTAAAATATAAAATGTGATTTAATGCATATTTTACATGCAGGACCTATTCTATTTTAGGTTCTGGATATCATAATGAATGAAGTGTTGTCTGGGATGCTTATTAGTATATAAAAACAGGAAAAGTGAACAAATAAGGATTATGGAAATACAAATAAAGGTGCATGTGAAAATAAAGTGTTCATAGATCCCTCCCCCCATTTTATCACAATTTCTCCCTTCCTTGGAGTAAAAAGTGCTGTGAAAGTCAAGTCTTGTACAAATTTTGTAAGCCATAGGTGACTTTGAAGCTGCAGCTAGGCAGAGAAACCCAACTGTAGTAGCCATACTCAAAAAGGATGACAGAGAAGTTGAATGAAAAAGTGTGTAGAGAAGGAAGAGTACAAAGCACACAGTGATGCAATATAGTCCATCAGTGACTTCTAAAGGACCTACTTCTGGATTGTTGGATGATTTGCACAAATAATCTTAAAATAGAGTAGAATAAATGACAGAGATCAATTGGAGTAGATATTGGGAAATTGCTTTCAGTAGAGTTTCAGTAAATGTAATATTATTTAAGTAAATGTAGTATTAGTATTTGAGAGGCTAGAAATTGCATAGTTTCAAAGGGCTTTATCAGAACATCATGGAACAGAGATAAGTAATAAAGAGGGGAGATATTTGTACTTGGGTAACTCAAAACTTACTTTCCTCTTCTTCCCGATTATGCATTGTTTCTTTTCATGTTGATTATAGAGAGTTTACTCTTCAAAATAAGCTCATTTATGCTTTGAAATTTTACCTATCACCAAAGAAAAGGGAAGTGGAGAGGCAGGAAGTCAGAAATTATTGAGTTTGTGGGTTGAACTCCAAGATCCACAGATGTAGGGAACCTGTCTGATTTTATATACCATTACTATTATTTTTTAACAAGTTTTTTTTTTATTCTTAGAGAGTGTGCAAGTAGGCTAGAGGGACAAAGGAGAGGGAAAGAGAATCATAAGCCAAGAGCTTGACACAGGGCTCGATCCCACAACCCTGGGATCAAGGTCTGAGCTGAAATCAAGAATCAGACGCTCAACCAACTGAGCCACCTGTGTTCCCCTGATTTTGTATACCATTATATCCTGAACATCCAACCCAGAATGTGGGTTATAGCAGACCTGCAATAAGTTCTGTTGCCTAAGTGAATGTGTGCATAAATAGGATGAAAGTGGAAATTAGGTGAAGGAAACAAATAAGGAAAAACAAATAAATAGTTGCAAGCATTAATTACCTGACTAGCTAGCCCTTCTTTTGTTAATGTAGGTCTCAGAGCATAAATGCTCATTAATATTCTCAGAATGATTTGCCACCTGTGACCTTGATTTTAATTTTTTAAACTTCCTTGCCTTTGCAGAACACCCAAAGAGTGAAGCACTTCTTGAATCATGTTTGCTTACTTTCATAGAGGCAAATTTACCTTAATCATTCACTCATTCATTTATCTGTGAATTTTTTTTCTATTTATACCTAACTTTGAGAGTTTTGTAATTATATAGTAATATGAAGATATGCAATCAAATAAAGATGGTATTTAACATAAATCTGTTTTTACTTATATAGAAGTATTTTTATGAGTCAGGGGAGAAAAGAAATCAGAATAACCATATCCAGCACTTTGGGCAATACAAGTATGGAAAGATTTTGTATAGGAAATGAATCTAGAAACTTTAGGAGGTGGCTTAGTTATAGCTAGCACTTCTAGAACCTTAAATCAGTTTTCACTACTGGAAATAAATCCCTATAAGACAGATGGAGCCTATAAACATACAGTGAGAAAGTATCTTCCCGTGTTGTGAGAAATCTGTTATAAAGTAAATACTGACAAAAACCAATAAATTCCAGATACTGAGGTTATACCCATAGAATTTACATCTGTTGAATGAGGCGAATGAGGTAGCAGCTTCTTATTTAATATCAAAACTATGTTCATATATTATTCAACAAATATTTACTGGATATATACTATGTGCCAGGTAGTTTTCAAGATGCTGGAGGCACAATGGTGAACAAGATAAAAAGGTCCTTGCTATAATTTTAGTGTGATTCTAATTTTGGATTGTAGGATTTAGTGGGATGGAGCAGACAAATAAGAAATGTGGTAATTTCAGGTAATGAGGGTTATGCTTAAAATAGAGTAGAATAAATGACAGAGATCAATTGGGGTAGATATTGGGAAATTGCTTTCAGTAGAGTATTCAATTAAGGATGGTCTCTAAAGTTTTTTATTGTTGTTGTTGTTTTGTTGTTTTATTTTTTTAGCTGAATCTAATGAGATAAGGGTCTCACTATTTAAAGGTGTAGGGAAGCACATGTTGACTAGAATGTGAATGAGGCTGAGCAAGGTTTCTGCTTCAGAGATTTTGCATTTGTTCTTTCCTCTGTCTATAAATGATTTAAAATTTGAGAGTAGACAAGACTCCAGCATGAAAAGTCTTTTAGTATATGGTGAAGAATCTTGTTTTTATTTAGAATCTGAGGGCATGTCACTGAAAAAATTTAAGACAAAGAGTGATTTGAGCTACTTTTTATTTTTCAGAAACAATTTGGCCTACTGTGTGGAAAATGAATTGGATGGACCTGGTGAAATGATACAGGAGCCCATTTCACTGACCAGGTGAGAGGAGTGGGATAGCAGCTCAGAGTGAAATAGACATCTTGTGCATATATTTTGGAGATAGAACAAAAGATATTTATGAATTGATTTGATGAAGGGTCAGGGTGGCGGATGTGGATTGAGGCAATATGATAATGGTTCCATATTGAATTATGTGATGGAGGTATAAACAGTTGTTAGAATGAGTTTATAATCTATATTATAGGAAAAATGCATTTATCTTCAATAAGAAAGGCAATATGGGCGGGGCATCTGGGTGGCTCAATTGATTAAGCATGGGACTCTTGATTTTGGGCTCAGGTTCTGATCTCACGGTTCGTGAGATGGAGCCTGGTGTCAAGCTCTGCCTTGACAATGTGAAGCCTGCTTGAGATTTTGTCTCTCTCTCTCTCTGCCCCTCCCCTGCTTGCTCTCTATCTCTCTCTCAAAATAAATAAAAATTAAAACTTAAAAAAAAACGAAAGGCTATATGGGAATATTACTGGTTCCCTTGAAATTAAACTGGGTATTAGTGTCCCACCCCAACTGAATTTCAGTTAAACATTTTAAGTTTCTATTATATGTAAGACTCTGCTCTAGAGGCTACAAATAGATTTCCGGCTAACGAATATTAATATTTTCAATGCAACAGATGATGTTTTAAATTCTTTACCTGTTAACTCATGTAATACTCTATGCCTTAGACATTTGTACTATTATTATTACCCCTATTATATATGAAGGAACTGAAATGCGGAGAAGTTCAGTGAACTTCCAAAATCCCTCAGCTGTCAGTGATGGAGCCAGAACTTAACCTAGGCCATTTTTCCCTCAAGCATGGCATAATAATGCCTCTCACATAACAAGATGAAGAATAGCCCACTTTTACATCATGCTTCAAGACTCTTCTACATGCGTTAACTTAGATTCTCTCACTTTATTCCCATCTTTTTTTTTAATGTCTTTTTATTTTTGAGAGAGAGAGAATAGGGGAGGAGCAGAGAGAGAAGAATACAGAGGATCCCAAGTAGGCTCTGCACTGACAGCAGAGAACCCAGTGCAGGGTTTGAACTTACAAACCATGAGGAGAAGTCTGACGCATAACGGACTGAGTCACCCAGGAACCCTTCACTTTATTCTCATCTAATCCTGTTAATAGCCAGGACATATCTGTGTATGTGAGATGTCATTTGTTAAGCTAATGTTTTTTTGATTTCCCACCCTGCAATGATTGTTTCAATTATACCCAGGATGAAATGTTGCAACCCTCAAACTTAACATTCTGAGCCTGAATTTCCTCTAGGTAGTTATGTGAAGTTAGCAAGGTATAACCTCCTCAGATTTCCCTTTCTTGGACAATAAAATGGAAGATATATTAAATGTTACTAGTGACTGATTCATAAACAGAAATTGATTTTTAACAAAAATTAGTTGGTCAAGCAAAGTAGCCAGATACAAAATAAAAAACAAAAATCAATAACTTTTCTCATGAATAGCAACAAGCAAATTAGAAAATGTAATAATAATAATAATAATAATGAGAGCATTACTTCTTTCACATTGGTAACAGAAACTCTTAAAATTCAGCAAATGGGTGGCCTAAAAATCCTAGCAGTTTTAGTATACTATTATGGAGAAAGTTTTCAGATGTTAGTAAAGGGCACACAAAAAGACCTGAATAAATGGAAATCTTTACTATGTTTACAAAAGGGAAAGCTCAACATTGTCAAGATCAAGATGCTGATTGTCCCTAAATGCATCTAAGTGGTAGTTTCAGTTATGATTGTTATAAGGGTCAACAAACAGTTTAAAAGATTAATATTGAAGCCTAATACTAGCAATGAAAGAAACTTTATAAAGAACAAAGAAGAGTGATTTATTCTACCACATAACAGTAGATTGTAAAGCTGTGGAAATTAATAGTATGGAATCTTGGCTTATGAGTGAGTAAATAACAGAGTAAAAAGTCCAGATATAAGTATATGTATATATGTGTATGTGTATATATTTTGTATATATTTTTGTACTCATAATTTTATTTATATTTTCATAATTTATTCATTAAGCTCAAGTAGGACACACACACACACACACACACACTCATAAACACACACATAAAGGAAAAATACCAAAACTAATGGGAAAGAAAACAATTCAATAAATGTCAAGAATGCTATTATTTTTTTAAAGTTTATTTATTGTGTGTGTGTGTGAGAGAGAGAGAGAGAGAGAGAGAGAGAGAGAGAGAGAGAGAGCGCATGAGCAAGGGAGGGACACAGAGAGTGAGAGAGAGGATTCTAAGCAGGCTCCATACTGTCAGTGCAGAGCCTGAAGCGGGGCTTGAACTCATAAACTGTGAGACCCTGACCTGAGACAAAATCAAGAGTCAGCTGCTTTACCAACCAGGCCACCCAGGCACCCCTATCCTATTATATTTTTATGTTATAATAATAGCCTTCTTGGGGCATCTGGGAAGCTTAGTTGGTTGAGACTCAGACTCTTGATTTTGGCTCAGGTCAGGATCTTACGATTTGTGGGATTGAGCCCTACATGGGGCTCTGCTCTGACAGCACAGACCTTGCTTTGGATTCTGATTCCCTCTTTCTCTGCCCCTCCCCTGTTCATGCTCTATTTCTCTGTCTCAAAATAAATTAAAAAAATAAACATTAAAAATATAATAATATAAAATTAATTCATATCTCATATCATATAAAACTAAAATCTAAATAAACTTTAAGCATAAGGAAGCAAACAACAGAAGATAATTAGGGAAATGCAGATTAAAACAGGAATCCCCTTAATCTTAGAAAAATGTAAACAGTTGATAAAGGCAGTCATTTATGGACTTGTGGGGAAAAGGGCTTCTCACACACTAAAAAGGGAATGTAAATTTAAATAGGCATTTTAGAAAGCAATTTGCCAATATTATTTGAAACAAAAATTGCACTGACCTCAAGTAGGTAATTTCCCTTCTAAATATATATCCTTGACAAACAAAGGAAAGGAGGAAAAAAAGAAACTATATACAGACTTTTTTTTTATTGCAACATTAATTGCAAATCAAGATTGTTGGATATGAATTAAAAATCCTTTTGTAGGAAATGACTAAGTGATAGGAATATATCTACCTTGAAATTCTACAAAACACTTAAAGGGAACGAACTAGACCTATAGGTATTAATGTTGTGATTTCTTTAACATATATTTTGAGTTAAAAATCAAAGCAACTTTTAAATACTCATTACAGGAAGATGTAATTTTGTAATTTATGTAAAAAAATTGAACATACAAAGAACACTGTGTATTTATTATGGTTTGGTAAACAAAGACATGATAAAGATCTAGTGATGAAATACAAAAGAGAAAAATGACCTGTGTAATTGTGGTCCAGAAGGAATTTCTTCTCCTATTAGAACTGGTGGAAGATCCACACATGCTGGCATGGCTGCTTCTAGCCTACACTGTTGGATTCCCAAAATATCTCTTTTCTGTGCTTCAATCAGTGGATCGTCACTTCTAAGAGTCTGCATTGAAAACTAAATTTCAAACTGTGAGGCAATTTTAGGTCTCCAGGAGTGTTGCCATCAGATGGGTGTGGAATGTATCAGGAGACTGTATTTACTTGCTGTCTTATATCCTTGATCTCCACGTATGTCTTTGCATATTTGTTTTCTGGTTTATAGTAAACTGAAGTAAAAGCAATCTAAGCCTAGTATCATTTTTTTTCCATTTTTTTTCTATCTCCAGGCTGTATAACAAAATACCACAGACTGGGTAGCTTATAAACAACAATAATTTATTTCTCACAGTGCAAGAGGCTGGG
This sequence comes from Felis catus, assembly GCF_018350175.1. Taxonomy (NCBI): domain Eukaryota; kingdom Metazoa; phylum Chordata; class Mammalia; order Carnivora; family Felidae; genus Felis; species Felis catus. Next base: position 167,347,893 of record NC_058371.1, on the reverse strand, counting down.
AAGTGCATGATCAAAACACCTGCAGTTGTGTCTAGTGAAAGCCAAGTTCATGATTCATAGATGGCCATTTTCTCACTGTGTTGTCACATAGTGGAAGGGGACAGGGGATCTCTCTTTTCTCTCTTTTCTCTCTTTTAGGAGAGCACTAATTCCATTCATGAAAGCTCTGCCCTCATGACTTTTCCACCACTCACAGTTTCCATCTCCAAATACAGCCACATTGGGGATTGGGTTTTAACTTAAGAATTTTGACGAGACATCATATTCAGCATACAGCAATAACTAGATCACTTTTGTGATCTGGTCTATCTATCTCTATTTATTTTAAATTGCTTTAAGAGGTCTGGAAAGATGAACACCAAAACCATAACAGTGGTTACCTTTGGTCATGGGAGATGAATGGAAGAGGGGGCTGAAAAGCAAAGGTATAGTCTTTGATAAAAACTATCTTTGATTTTGTATATTTTGCTGTACTGTTTTCACTTTTTATTTTGAAATAATTATAAATTCACGGGAGACTGTGAAGATACTACAGTGAGCTTCTATGTTCCTTCTACCAGTTTCTCCCAATGATTCCTTGACATTAAAAAAAATGTTTATTTATTTTGAGAGAGAGAGAAAGAGTGAGAGAATTAGAGAGTGTGTGTGTGAGGGAGAGAGAGAGAGAGAGAGAGAGAGAGAGAGAGAGAGAGAGAGAAAGAGAGAGAAGGAGGGGCAGAGAAAGAGGGAGAGAGAGAATCCCAGGCAGGGTCCATGCTCACTGCAGAAGCCCCACTCAGGATTTGATCCCACCAACCGTGAGATCATGACCTAAGCTGAAATCAAGAGCCAGACACTTAACCAACTGAGCCACTCAGGCATCTCTTAATTCTCTATTCTTAATCATTACTAATTCATTAGATATTGTACACAAAACTGAGAAAAACATTGATGTGTGCATATAGTTGTGCAATATTCTAAATTGTTTTTTCCCACATACATAATTGCTGAATTGAATCATATATAATTTTGAAGATATTTCCATATTGCCTTCCAGAAATGTATCAATTTAAATTCTTATTTGGAGTCTAATAGAGCATTTCATTGGAACCACAAAGGTCCTGCAAACTTTATTTTTAACTATTTCAGTACTTAGTAGTGTCCAGTGCATAGCAGACACTCCAAAAATATTCATAGAAGAAATGAGGACATGAAATAATTTACCAAATTTAAATGCAAAAAGAATAACCTCTCTTAAACCTTTTTTTCCCTATGACTAGTAACAAAAGGCACAATAGTCCTTTTGTCTTATAATTGGAACTTGCTTTTATTCCTATGAAATTTCTTACATTTTTCCCATTAAACTATACTTCTGTTTCCCATTGACTCATATCAATTCTGTGTTAAAAATAATAACTTGTCTGTTATAGACTGTTAATCTTCCCCAGTTTTTAACTTCAAGTTTTGTCTCATATATTGTTAACATAAAATGATTTTCACCTTTGTGTAATCAAAATTTAACCCTTTCCTATATTTCTATTTTTGGTTTTTTGGTTGGTTAATCCTAACAAATATGAAAACATATATGAAATACAAATGAAAAACAAATATGAAATACTCACTTGATCTAAGCTAATTTCTTTGTAATTATCATTTTAATTTAACTTTTGATTGGATATGTTAATATAGAGCTCAAACTATTTTCCTCAGTTAGTTAGTGTCATATGCAAACACTATTTGTTGAATAAAATTTTCTTTCTCCCCTCATTTGAAGAGTGATTGTGAAGAATGCTAAATTATGACATATATAAGAACTGTACCTGGGTTTTTTTTTTCTTGCAATATTTTTAGTAGTCTCAACTTATCTTAATATCTTAGCATTATAAGATATTTTAATATCTGCCAGTGATACCCACACGCGTAATCTTATTTTGAAAAATTGACATTTCAGTTAACATTTAGAAACATATAAAATTCAACAAAACAGGCTTCATGTTATTTGTGATTTCTTATTTTTCCTCATAATTAAATCCCAATGACTGCATCTTTAAGTTTAGTATATTCTTTTGATAGATGCTGAGTAAAATGGTATTGAGGCATCTAACCAATAATTACTTCTTCCTCACTCCCTTTCCCAAAGAACTAAGAGACTATAAGGGAGAAGGCAATTGGGAATTAGAGAGGTAGAACAGGAATATTTATTAGTGAGAAACTTTGAGAAATTTCTTCAAATTAAGGAGGTAGAATACTACCCACATGAAGAGGTAACCTACCCAGGAATTAACTATAGAGGCGTCGATCTAAATACCCTTACTTAGGCAGAAGTTCAGGAAAAAAGAGCAAACGGGGATTGAGATAGTATTTTTTGGTGTTGAGTTGTATGAATTATGTAATTTGGATATTAACCCTTTATCAGGTATGTCATTTGCAAATATGTTCTCCCATTCCATAGGTTGGCTTTCAGTTTTGTTTATGGTTTCCTTTGCTATGCAGAAGCTTTTCATTTTGATATAGTCCCAATAGTTTACTTTTGCTTTTGTTTCCCTTGCCTCAGGAGGCCTATCTGGAAAAAAAGTGGCTATGACTAATGTCAGACAAGTTTCTGCTTGTGTTTCCTTTCATTTCTATGGTTTCAGCTCTCACATTTAGGTTTTTAATCCATTTTGAATTTATTTTTTCTGTATGGTGTGGTCCAGTTTCATTCTTTTGCATGTTGCTGTTAAGTTTTCCCAACATCATTTGCCGACAAGACTGTCTTTTTCCCAGTGGATATTCCTTCCTAGTTTGTCAGAGATTAATTGATCATGTAGATGTGAGGTAATTTCTGGGTTATCTATTCTGTTCCATTGATCTATGTGTCTATTTTTGTGCCAGTACCATAATGTCTTGATTACTACAACTTTGTAATATAACTTAAAGTCTGAAATTGTAATTCATCCAGGTTTACTTTTCTTTTTCCAGATTGCTTTGGCTATTCAGGGTCTTTCGTGGTGCCATACAAATTTTAGGATTGTGTGTTCTAGTTCTGTGAAAAATGTTTATTTTGATAGAGATTGCATTAAATGTGTAGATTGATTTGGGTAGTATACACATTTTAGCAATATTTGTTTTTCCAATCCATGATCATGGACTCTCTTTCCATTTCTTTGTGTCATCTTTAGTTTCTTTCATCAGTGTTTTATAGTTTTCAGAGTACAGGTCTTATACCTCTTTGATTAGGTTTATTCCTAGGTATCTTATTATTTTTTGGTGCAATTATAAATAGGATTGTTTCAAAAAACATTTTTGAAGTAATGGAAAAAAGTATGATCATGATCAATAGTTTGTACAAACACTTAAAAAATTCCAAGGTAAGAAAATAAAAGTGACTTATTTATCCAAAATAGTTTGTGAAGAATTAGACAAAATTATTATAAAACATGGATAAAATGAAGCAGTAAATCTAACAAATCAGTCACTAGACAGTATTCTATTATTGTAGGTTCTTGTTGGATATGATGAACGGTGACTAATTAGTTGGTAACTATTGTGCACTAGTATTATAATACAAAACCCTGTGAGCAATTTTAAACTTCCTTGCCAACTGAAAATTATCTGTTAGCATTTTATTTCAACAAATGAAATGTGTTTGGAATGATTGTAAAATGTCCTTCAGCAATAGTTGTGGTCAGTCACATGACTACAAGGTGATGACAAAGCTGTACACTTTTTATGAACATTATCAAGTAGGCAGCATATGTCTAATGTGTTCTATTACCTTGTCCTCATCAGAGAAGAAGACTGCATTCAAAGTCCTTGAGGTTATTGACAGGTTTTAGTATTTTATAATAATAGATTTTCTTTTGCACTTGAAGTATTATACACACATGCCTACTCCTTCTTTAAAGATAATGTTTAATGAGATAATCTAGATAATCTACCTATTCTAAAAACAGTTCAAATCTTGAAACATTGCTACAACACTTTAAAGACTGAAATATATTTTCAAATACATGGTAGATGCAGCCTATACATCAATGAAATACACATCAATGAAATGCAAACAATTTAGTGAAAAAAAATAATGTTTATTTATTTGAGAGAGAGAGAGAGAGAGAGAGAGAGAGAGAGAGAGAGCGAGACTCTGTCAGTGCAGAACCTGATGCAGGGCTCGAACTCACAAACCACGGATCATAACCTGAGCCAAATTCAGATGCTTAACCGACTGAGTCATCCATGTTGAAAAGTTTGATAAAGCTCAGATAGTATACTTTAAAATACAAGCTACATTTTTAGAACAATTTTGAAAAAGAAATGAAAGAAAGTAATAGGCTTCTGATATGGATGTATATAGAAGTTCTTTTGTATTTACATTTTTAGGTAAAGAATTTTAAGGGAAATAAGTAAAAATTAGTCAAATCCAGTAAAGGATTAGAAAATCAAGGAATGGAACTGTTAGAAATTGTTCTGACCCCAGAAACAAGTTGTTACAAATGCTCATATAATGCCAAGGCCAGCAATTTAGTTGGAAGAGAGATAAACTTTGAATAGCAGTAATGAATGGACTCTTTTATTATTTGTTTATGCATTTAAACATAGGGAGTAAATCATGTGTTAGAAAAAACATTAGAAAAATTTAAATTTCTTGCTATTTTGATTGCATATGTCACTACCTAAGAAAATCTAAAATGCTGAGAAATATTATACCTCATATTAAAACATTTATGATATTTTTCCAAAATGTGACTACAACCTGAAAAACCTTAATAAAAGTATCAATTGCAACTTGTAAAGCTAAAATACAAAATAAAATAAAGTAGAATAGAATAAAATAAAAGCAAATTTCAGTCATGTTCTTTCTAAAGCAAATTATAGCAAAATCATTGATCTATATTCAGAGTGTCTAAACATTTATGATAAAAAGTATTATTGGCAGATAGAAAGTTAATTCATAAAATCAATAGGTTATTTTCTGTTTTTGTGTGTGTGTGTGTGATACTTTTGTTATTTGACGATCTGTTAACATGATTTGCAGTGATTTCTTTTCTCTAGATAGATATTCACACCCATACCTGACAGTGTATTTAAAATTTTGTATTCTTTTTCTTAAAGAAATCCTACTCCAAATTGGAGTAAGCTCCAGGCACTATAAAACCATGACCTCACAGCACCTTCAGTGCATCATACAAAGTAAAGAACTAAAATTGTGGCTCACAATTTTTGCTTGCCCTAATCATGCAGTGACTCTTAGAGACAAATCATGGGAACCAATAGTTGCTATGGAATGGAAGCCAGTGCAGGATAAAGATGCGTAACAGAGTAATGCTGCATTATGAAGTTCATAATACATGTAGACAAAAAATTAATGCTTAAGTTAGCACAGTATATAAGAGAGTGGTAAATGAGCTATACAATTGTAGGGTTATTAAATGGTATGTAAAGTGGCATAATATTAATTCTTGATGGACTTTCTTGATATCTTTGAGTATCACAAGGCCCCAGAGGCCTAGTCGTGAGTTCTCCTGCTCTCACTAAAAATGCCTCCCACCCAGAAACATCTCCCTGCCTAGGTGGTTCCTCCATCAGCTGGACCCCTTGCAACTTAGCAGGTCTTCAACCTAGTATGTTTTTATCTTCCCTTTCACAAAATTATTCAAACAAGCTAAGTATATCTTCCCATAAGGTCCAAGGGTCACCCACATTCTTGTCACTACAAAGCCTGCCTCTCACAGCCCATGCTGCTATGCAACTGCATGCAATCCCTGTAGCACTGCATGACTGGCTGTAGTTACCTTCCCTGAGGCTGTGAGTGAATGTGACTAAAAAAAAAAAATCTTGCCAATCTTATGTATCCGGTACCAAGTATCATGTGTTTGGACACTATGTATTATTTAGGGCAGCAGATCCTATAATGGAGTGAATAGGGGGTGATGAGAAATAGTGGCAACAAAATGCTATGGCAAAAAAATATTTGTTTGATTAAAGAAAGTAAGGAAGGAAGAAAACATATTGGACAAATCAAAAGCAAATAGGAACATAGTAGAACTAAATGAAATCAAATAAATTATAATAAATGAAAACAGATTAAATGTTTAAAGATATAGATGTTTGATTTGATTAAAAGTGATAATGAGTTACAAGAGATACATTTTAACTTTACTGATAAATATATGGCCAAAAAGATCAGTAGGAGTATAGGGCCCTCTAAATGGGTATTTATAAAATAATCTGGGGTGCTTGGGTGGTTCAATCATCTGAGTTTCTACTTCAAGAAGCTAGAGAAAGAAGAACAAAATAAAAACTAAGGAAAATAAAATAATAGTAAAGATAGAGATCACTGAACTAGACAAAGAAACAATTGAGAAAAATCAATGACATTTGAAATAATTTCTCTGGAAACATCAATAAAATTGATAAATTCCTGTTTAAGTGGTTAAGAAAAAAAGACTGCACAAAAGACAAATACTAGAAATAAAAAAGGGTGAAAAACTGAGATCCTAAAGGTGTAAAATACTTAAGGGTTATTATGAACCATTTATGCCAATAATTTGGCAATTCAGATGATATGAACAAATAATATTGAAATAAAAATAAATAAAAAATTAAAATAGTTTCATATTTGTAAAATTAATCATATTAATAACTTAAAATTTCCCCAGAGAAACCTTCAGGCCTAGATGGATTCTATCAAACATGAAGTAAGGAAGGACCAAAAACCCCTCAAACCCTACATTGTACCATACATAGAAGTTAATTCAAAATAAATCATATGACTATGATTAAAAGCTCTAATTACAGCTGACTCTTGAACAACACAGGAGTTGGGGTACTGATCCTTCCATGTAGTCAAAATCAGTATAATTTTTGAATACCCCAAAAGTTTAACTACTAATAACATCTGTTAACCAGAAGCCTTACTGATGTTGTAAACCCTTGATTAACACATATTTTGTATGTCAAAGGTATTATATAGTATATTCTTAAAGTAAGCTAGAAAAAAAATCAAAGTTAAGACAATCATAACGAAATGCAAATACAGTGTTACACTGTCTCAAAAAAACTGGAGTATAAGTCAACCCACACAATTCAAACCTGTGTTGTTTAAAAGCAAACTGTATGAAGTTTTTAGGAAAAAAATAGTCTCCTGATCTTGGAATAGGTAAATATTCTTTAGGAATCAAAAATCACAAATAAAAGACTACAAATAAGATTTTATCAAAATATCTCATCAAAGGTACCATTAAAAATAAATAGGTAAGCAGCTGGCTGAAAGAAAATATTTGCAATGTATATATCTGACAAAGGATTGTGTTCAAAATATGTAAACTACTATTACAATTTGATAAGACAAACCTCATATAAAAAAAGGCCAAAAATTTAAAAAGACATTTCAGAAAGGAAGATATACACAGGGCAAATAAGCATATGAATAAGTTTTCACCAATAGCAGTTATTTAGGAAATGCTAATTAAGCTACATGAGATTTGATATGAATGGTTAAAATTAAAAAGACTGATATAATTAAATGCTGGTGAGAATGTAGAACAACCAGGAATTTCATACACTGCTAGTGGGAGTGTAAAATGGTGCAGCCATTTTGAGAAAGTTTTGCATTTGCTTATAAAGTTAAATATAAACCTCTGCTATCACCCAGAAATTCCCTACTAGGTATTTACCCAAGAAAATCATAAATAAATAAATATATATATATATATATATATATGCATAAAAACACTTATCAGTAATATTCATAGCAGTTTTACTGAAAATAGACAAAAATTGGATATAACCTAAATGCCTTTCAACCAGAAAAATATATAAATTTAATGTGTTATATTTATATAATGAAATAATACTTACACATACAATGACATATATACAACTTAAAAATAGTAAATGTAGACAAAGAAAAGTACAACCTGCCTAATTCTGTAGGGAGCAAAATTTGCCACCCCAAAATGTGTGTTCTTTGGTCTTTAAATTATTTTAGGTTGATTTAAAAAAAAAAAAAATATATATATATATATATATATATATTTATTTATTTATTTATTTTCAGAGAGAGCGAGAGTGCATGTGCACTGGAATGAGTGGGGGACAGACAGAGAGTGAGGGGGAGAGAAAATCCCAAGCAGACTCCTCACTGTCAGTACAGAGCCTGACACAGGGCTCAGTCTCACCCTGAGATCATGACCTGAGCCAAAATCAAGAGTCACTAAACTGACTGAGCCACCCAGGTGCCCTGACAAGTGAACCTCTTAATCCTATCTCCTAATTAACCCACCCCCCACCCCACACTCTCCTCCCCTCTGGTCACCATTAGTTTGTTCTTTATAATTAAGTCTGTTTTTGATTTCTCTTCCTTTGCTCATTTGTATATTTTTCTTAGATTCCACGTATGAGTGAAGTCATATGGTATTTGTCTTTCCCTGACTTATTTCACTTAGCATAAAATTCCTGTCTATGTCCCATTGTTTCTGTATGACCCAGCAAACATTTTTTTACCATTTACTTTTTTTTCTTTTTGTGTTAAAGTTTATTTATTTTTAAAGAGAGAGAGAGAGAGAGAGAGAGAGAGAGAGAGAGAGAGAGAAGAGATCATGCCCAAGTGGGGAAGGGACACAGAGAGAGGGAGACAGAGAATCCAAAGTAGGCTGCTGTGCTGAAAGCAGAGAGCCCAGTCTGGGGCTCAAACTCACAAACCTGGAGATCATGACCTGAGTAGAAGTTGGACATTTAACTGGCTGAGCCACCCAGGTGCCCAATACTCTTTCATCTTTCTATGAGTTGCTTTCCTTCCTTTTGGAGTCCAGGCTCCTACCTTTTTTACTTAGTTAACAATGACATATGTACCCTATTTTGCTGTACTGTCTTTGGAATTTCTCTAGTTAATGTGGATTTTCTTATGTATGTAATTAAATTTGATTTTCTTCTGTTAATGTTTTCTTCATGCCAATTTCTTAGATGGGCCAAAAGAATCATGAAAGGTAGAGAATTTTTTTTTTCTTCCCAACAATTCCATATACATGAATTTTATAATAGAGAAACCTGGTGTAAGAAATTGGAAGAGTAGTAGTCTAAGTGGTGTGGAGATTAAGAACAGTATGAGCAGGAAGCTTCATGGGTTCATGGAAATATTTTTATTTTAGTATCTATGTGGTATGCATAGATGCATGCACTTATGAAATGCATGCAGATACTAAGTTTAGATCTTGGCATTTCACTATAAATTACACCTTATTAAAAACTGTTTTCTGGGGGCGCCTGGGTGGCGCAGTCGGTTAAGCGTCCGACTTCAGCCAGGTCATGATTTTGCGGTCCGTGAGTTCGAGCCCCGCATCAGGCTCTGGGCTGATGGCTCAGAGCCTGGAGCCTGTTTCCGATTCTGTGTCTCCCTCTCTCTCTGCCCCTCCCCCGTTCATGCTCTGTCTCTCTCTGTCCCAAAAATAAATAAAAAACGTTGAAGAAAAAAAAATTAAAAAAAAACTTTTCTATTTTATAGGTCAGTTTTCTGATTTTTGTTTTCATTTAAATCAATAATTTTGAAGTTAAAATCTCCACAGTCTCTAAGGGTAAAATGGCTTTAGTGCAATTAAATTTCATTTGCATGGTCTAAAGCACGTCGTAGAAAAAGTTTATGATCTGAGAGTATATGTTGTTTTTGCTTTGAAGTGTTCCATTGTCTGACTTGCGGAAATATTCACAACATGTTTATTTACTTAGTTTTCCATTAGGAAAATGAAATGTTCCTTTTTGAGGAATGGTTTTATACTGCTGTGCACCCGGCAATTATCACTATTCTAAACAAACATGCTCTGTTGGTTTAATCCCCAATTCTAATACAGTGCTATACTAGAAATGATTATACAGTGTGTAAGCCTAATACTCTTTCCATCATTTTATGACACTTGGACTTCATGCATTTTGAGACGGCGTTCTGTTGTCAAATGTAGTTTTCCCAATCAGCCCATTGTTTGAAGGACCAGCAAAAGGGAGCTATTATGACAATTTGGCTGAACTCATGGAAATTTCAGCCTGGCCCAGATGGTGACACTCAGCTGTTGTGTGAAACAGGTAAAGGCACCATTTAAAATGCTACTGGCAGTTTTCCTGAGCCTTGACAACAACAGGTGTTCCACATTTCCTTTTTCTAAAATACTCTCCAAAATTGCAGATCATATGGCATTATGTTTATTTGAAAACAAAGGGAACTTTTTCCATTAGAGTGATAAGTGATTTTGACTACTTTAGTCGAGTGATAAGTGATTTTGACTACTTTAGTCATATCATTGTTGGAACTCTACCTCTAAACTCTATATGATTGAGGTAGGGTGACATGTATTTTTTCACTAAGATAAGGCTATGTAAGGAATATGGAAAATTCTATTTATTAGTCCAGCAGAGCTGTGAAAGTGATAGACCCTTGGCATATGATACAATGGCAAGAGCGGGCAGCTATGGACTAGATCTGCTAAAGTGCTTTGATCAGACTCAGAGGGGTTTTTGTTCTTATATGTGTGTTCACTTCACAGTCAAGCACTGAGCCATGTCAATTTTGCACAATTGAATTATATGTGTCATTTTAATCACCAAAATTACCAGCACTATTCCCGTTATCTGGGTCATTAAGCTGACTGAATTAGATTGACTACCCTTGGTCTGATTGCTCACTAGGAAATTGATCTTCAAAGAGATAATCCTGACTACTGTGATAACAAACCATGATAATGTGATGCCAAACAGAGGTGAATTGGAAGCTTCTCCTGAGACGCTAGAGTTTTTGCTCAGGAAAGAGTCATGAGAATTTTTAAAGTCCTTATGGAAATTAACAAAGTAAGAGTTTGCCACTTTTATGGAATCATTGCTTAACACAAGAAGCTAGTTAAATAGTTGGATAAAAATATGAACAATCCCTTTCAGTTCTTTTAATTTTCTCCTTTTTTAGACTCACTAATTGTGTGCAGTTTAAATAAAATTTCAAGAAAAGATTTCTTAGACTACTGGGTAATTTTTACTTCCAATCTCAGGGAGGCCAGGAAAAAGGGGGGAATTAGTAAAATATAACCCAACAGGTGTGGTGACATAAAAGGATGCTATTTGGAGAAGTATTTCTCCAGACTTGGAAGATGTACTAATAATAAATCTTTCATTTCCTGATGATCTCTCTCAAATTGCCGTTTTCCCCATGTCTTCTTATACTTCTTCACTGCTGGTTTGCTGTGTACATCCTCTTACTTACTCAGGTATAAGTACTGTTTCTGTTCCTGAAAGAATCCATCTGCCATTATTGTGTGAAAATTTTGTCTGGTGGAGCAGTTATTATTAGTCTTTCATCCTTTTCACCTTGGATGCTCTTCCTGCATGTGGATATGAATGCTTTCCTCCTGTGCTTGTATCTCTGGGGGCAAATAGACTGTGTGACTCTGGTGTTGAATCATATACCTTGTGCCACCAGAGGGAAAGAAAGCACATCATTTGTTCATTACTTCAACAAATAATTACTGAACGCTCCTATATGCTGTAAGTTGCAGTCATATATAATACTCTTTAAGTGGCCATTATTAACTCCTATAACCATAAAGTAGAAGACCTTTACTTTTCCTTTTTTAAAAAAAATGTTTTATTTATTTTTGAGACAGCATGAGTGAGAGAGGGGCAGAGAGAGAGGGGAACCGAGAATCCCAAGTGGGCTCTCTGATGACAGCAGTGAGCCTGATGTGGGGCTTGAACTCACGAACTGTAAGATCATGACCTGAGCCGAAGTTGGATGTTCAATCAACTGAGCCACCAAAACACCCCAGAAGAGCTTTTCTAGAAGTTCTCAGTTCCAGCTCAGACCAAGGCTTTATTTCAGACTGTAGCTCACAATCAGATGTAGTACATTCTAGTTATCTGTGCTAGAAGAACACATGCTTTTTTTGGAGTTTAAGAGGGTCTGAGTGATGCCATTCCTCTTCTCCACTTGAATATTGAAGTAGTTAAAAATATATAAACTGGAATAAGGCAAATATAGACCAAAATAGAACCCTTTCTAGGGAAGAAGTAGATATTAAGATATAGCTTATATCCTTATATCTGCAGCTAATGGGATGTGGGCAGATTTACCTACTCAGTTCCAAGGCAGAGGCAATCTCTATAAAATGTGTAGCAGGGAGAATTCAGCAAAGCTGAATTCCACTGGGAATAAGGCCAAGGGGTTAGAGGAGCTTCCACTGAAAGGAATTTGAAGAGCAGAAACGACACACTTCAACAGAATTTACTACAACCGCTTTTTCTCTACCCATCAGTAGGGGAGGAGGAACTTCCAGGAAACTTACATTTCCCTTCTTAGGCACTAGTCTTTTTTTTTTCTTTTTCTCAGCTTCCATTTAGAGTTAGACATTAATTCTATAAATCATTCTCTGGAAGTAGCATTTAAGCCAAGACATAAATGATGCAAAGCAGCCAGAATTGTGAGTTAAGGGTAGAGCTATGCGGGTAGATGAAGCAGAAAGTGCAAAGGTTCCTTAACAGAAGACCAGTACTGCAGGGACACGGGGGTGGCTCAGTCGGTTAAGCATCCGACTTCAGCTCAGGTCATGATCTCATGGTTCATGAGTTCGAGCTCCTTGTTGGGATCTGTGCTGACAGCTCAGAGCCTGGAGCCTGCTTCAGATTGTGTTTGGCTCTCTCTGCCCCTCCCCTGCTTGTGCTCTCTCTCTATCTCTCAAAAATAAACATTAAAAAATTTAAAAAAAAGGAAGGCCAGTATTGTGGAGATAAGGCAGTAGAGACTGGCACTGGCCTCTTATCAGCCTTCTTATCAGAATTAGACTTTGTTCTACCCATGAGATGAAGCCATGGGAGGCTTCTAAACAGGAAAATACCAAATCTAAGGATCATTTGGCTATTAAAAAAATTTTTAATGCTTACTTATTTTTGAGAGACAGACAGAATGCGAGTCGATTAGGGGCAGAGAGAGAGGTAGACAAAGAATCTGAAGCAGGCTCCAGGCGCCGAACTGTCAGCACAGAGCCCAACGCGGGCTCGAACTCACCAGCTGTGAGATCATGACCTGAGCCCAAGTCGGAAGCTCAACTGACTGAGCCACTCAGGCACCCCTCATTTGGCTATTTTGCAAACATTTTAAAAGAGGAAAGTGGATATAAAGACTGTTGTATGAGTCCAGGTCAACAGTGGTGATAGCTTGGACTGGAGTATACCAGTAGAGAAGATACAAAGTGATGGATTAGGAATATATTTTAAAATTAGAACAGATTAGAAAATAAATTGCATATAGGGTATGAGAGAAAGAGAGGGCTCAAAAATACATGCCAGGATTTTGGTTTAACTGAGTAGATGATGGAGCTATTTACTGAGAAGAGAAAGACTTTTGGAAGGATATATGTTTGCTGTTGTTATTGTTGTGGCTTTGTGTGTGTGTGTGTGTGTGTGTGTGTGTGTGTGTGTGTGTGTTGTGTGTCTGTGTGTGTATATTTTGTTTTGTTTTGTTTTCAGAAAACCCAGAACTCTCTTGACTGCTCCTTTTTGGCTTTTCAGGTTCATTTTGAAATATCAAATATTCAAATGAGATTGGGTTGGCAGTTTGATGTATAAGTCTGGAACTCAGTGAAAAGGCTAGGATAGGAGATGCAAATTGGAGAGTCATTAGTATGCTGACAATATGATATTTAAAGTCATAGGACTAAAAAAATAAAGTCATATGATTGAACTAGATCCCAAAGGCAGAGGGTTTAGATAAGACCACAGGTCATAAGTCTGGTTCACTTCTGTATTCAGCTACTTGCCCTAGAGTTGGTATAACATTTTTGTCTGAAACCCTTTATCCCACTCTCTTTTAGTAGTTTAATATATGCATCTCTTATGGTCTTTGGTCAGTTATTATAGGAAAAGAAACTCCTGTGGAGGTAAAGGGAAGTTTCTGCTAACATTTGAATCAAGGTGGGTTAAAAACGTTGTCACAATTGCTGAAATTTATTTAATTGTCTTTGTAGGTAATGTCCAAATCTTCAGATATCTTTATATTTATTATATTAAAAAGTATTCTGTCCAAAAGTGGAAGAAATTTCAAGTGAAGTAAATAATTGCTAGTGCCATCTGGGGGATAATTTTCCCCACCAGTTCCCTGGAGAGCTTAGCAATTGTTCTTCCTGTTTATTGAATCAGCTAAATAATATAATCATGACCATATCCTAAGGGGATTTCAGCAAGTTGGATTCACTATAATATCCTGGATAGAGAAAATGAATATTCACCAGCTTTAGTAAGGATTAGCTATACCTCCTACCTTTTGGGTAAAACTTAAGAGAACTTACATGTCAATTTGCATTTCCAAGATATTTTAAAATGGAAAAAAAAGAGAACAAAATCTTATAATACAACAGTTAACTAGAAAGGAAATCTGCCATTCTAAAAATAGACATAAATAGGTAGCTTCCTTGCCTTCTGTATTCATCTTCCTGAGAAGTTATTTAAGTAGTTATACTGACCAGAAATGTGAAACTGAAACTGATCTTTCAGTTTAAGAAGGACCTTTGGTTATTTTAAAATAGTCAGAAACATTATTCCCAGGTGATATGCTGTAGGGTACATTTCACTGGCCTGGCTATCTATGTTTCTTGTTGTGGCCTAAAATCAACACCAACAAAATCTATGTCCTAGGGCACACTATTTAACTTCTTTGAAATCTGGTATCGACATCTGTGAAATGCAATGGACATGGTCATTTTTAAATGTCTTTATTCATGCCACTTTACATTTTAACAGATTTTAACTTATGAGGGTTATTCTAAATATAATAAGTGAATAAGTAAGTGGGTCTAGTGTATTCTGTGCCTGACAATGCTTTCCACATATCTCAGTGAACAGCCCTAACAACCCTATGCTTTAAGTACAAGTATTTCCATATTAAATGTAAGAAAATGGAAGCTCAAAGAGTTTAAGTAGCTTACCCAATATTGTACAGTATATAATTTCTAGATTTATGCAACTTCCAATTCTATATACTCTTCCTTATCAGATTTCTACTTTAGGCCCAAAGAGTCAAGATTATTTTAGTGGTGATTGTTTTTTAAGACCCATTTAGGATTTTATTTTATTTTGATAAGAACACTTAACATGAGATGCACCCTTTTAACAGACTTTTAGGTGCACAATACAGTATTGTTAACTATAGGCTCAATGTTGTATAGCAGATCTCTAGAACTTATTCATCTTGTATAATTGAATCTTTTTTTTAGAGTAAGAGCTATATAGCTATATTTTGAGACCCTTGATGATATATTTAAAAAGGAAGACTAATTCCTTCTCTCAAATGTCTTTCTCATTGTCTTCAGTGTTTCATCAAATTAAATAAAAATACAATACAGATATTGTGCTTTAAGGGGTTAATATCAGCCCATTACTCATTATTTCTCCATTTCCAGGAAAGCAGAACTAAATTTTCTTGAGATAAGACAAATAATTTCATGGAGATTTTAATAAACTCCTGATAGTCAGGAGAACTCTGAAGACAGCATGACCATCTTCCAGCACGATTACACCAAGGATCAGCACAGTCAAAATCAGTGGTGGGAGCAGGTTTCAAGCTGAATTTTAAAGAAGCTACATTCTCCCCATCTAAGTCCTATTTCTAGAAAATTGCATGAATGCTAAATTTTGAGTCACTGGTCTAAATCTGATGAGGAAAGAGTCAAGGAGGGATAAAGTTCAAACTCAATGAATCAGGAGAAAATGTCAAATAAAAAATGCCTTTGAAAACCCATTGAATTTTCTACGAAGTATAGAGTACAGAGTTTCCAATGTACTAGCTTATAATGTTAAAGATATGAAAACTGTATCATAATATACAGTGTTTGATCCTGAAGTGTTTCTTGTTTGGAACAACTCATTGAATTATTCTTTCTGTTACCATCATCTTCATTTTCTTAGAATTTTTTTCTTCTGGTTCTTGTCTGAATAATTCTCATTTTTCCCCTCTAGTATATTTAAAAAAACCCATCACCCACTTGCAGATAACTTGAAAGATGTCATTTACTCTGTGAGTGATGAGAGAAAGATGTTATAGTCTTCTTTTCTTTTTTTTTAATTTTTTTAAATGTTTATTTATGAGAGAGAGAGAGCACGTGCAGGGGAGGGGCAGAGAGAGAGGGAGACACAGAATCTGAAACAGGCTCCAGGCTCTGAGCTGTCAGCACAGAACCCGATGCAGGGCTTGAACCCATGAACCGTGAGATCATGACCTGAGAGGAAGTTGGACGCTTAACTGACTGAACCACCTGGACACCCCTATTCTGAACTTCTTGAGTTAATACCAACCTACACAGACTATCTTTTTAAAATATAAATTCTTTATTTTAAATTAGCTTTAGATATGTAGAAAAGTTGTGAAGACATTACAGAATTCCCATATGTTCAACACCCAGTTTCTTCTATTGTTAACATAACATCTGACAATAGTATGCTACATTTGTCACAATAAACCAATATTGATATATCATTATAACTAAAATCCATACTTTATTCAGTTTTGGGGCCCACACTAAAGAGTGAGGAATTATGCTCCATTTTCTTCAATCAGAGCATGTACATAAATTACTTGAACTTCTGCACTAGAGGTTTGCCCATTTTTTCCCATTTATATATGTATGCAGGAATTTACTTATATTAGCTGGACTCACAGATTTTTTTAACACTTTGGATTATAATAAAATTACCATTTTAATGTATTTTGTCCAGATTGTTCCATCTTTGGCCATTTGGAGCTTTTTCATTTAGTTTCTGTGTCCCTTTGATATCTTAATTTATCCTCATCATTGTGTGTGAGGGGCAAGGGGTGTGTGTGTGTGTGTGTGTGTGTGTGTGTGTGTGTGTGTGTGTGTGTTTGAGCACTTCCTTACTTTCTGGCCCTATAAGGTATTCAGCTCATCTTGTATAATTTCTGTTCTAGTCTTGAAATAGGAGCCCTGATTTAATACTGATTATAGGCTCTTTTTATTTGATTGTATCCATTTCCTGTTGGCATTAGACTCTCAGTGATTATAGTGACAAGCTAAAAAATAGTAAAATTCACATGGCTCCCATGCCAAATAAATGTATTTTTGTGTTTTGAAAGTTAAATGCTTGCATGTTTTGACCTTGTTATGTTTCACAGGCAGCCATAAAGGTAATATTAGTCAGTAGACTTAGGAAATTAATTATGAGCACTGACTTCTTAATAGTTATAACAAAATTCTGCTGATTTAAAGAAATTTATTTTGAAAGTATAAAGCAAAGGTAGATTACATATAACTAATATGTTTTTTTTTAATTTTTTAAAGTTTATTTATTTTTGAGACAGAGAGAGACAGCATGAACGGGGGAGGGGCAGAGAGAGAGGGAGACACAGAGTCGGAAGCAGGTTCCAGGCTCTGAGCCATCAGCCCAGAGCCCGACACGGGGCTCGAACTCACGCGAGATCCTGACCTGAGCTGAAGTCGGACGCCCAACCGACTGAGCCACCCAGGAGCCCCACTAATATGTTTTTTAAAAGTTCATATTAAAAAGAATATTTACAGATGCTCTATGCAGATTATCAAGATTCATATCAGTTTAAATACAATGTAAATATATATGCATACTTTTAAGTAATGCAATTTAAAATTAGCTCAAGTTTTTGGTCCATTATAACAAATACAGAATTGACATTTAATCTTTTATAGTTTATCTTTTATTTCCCATTTTGTTAGTAGCACTTTTTTGTTGATGTATTTGAATACTATTGTTAGAAAAGTAGGGTATATCTTGTTACTGCATTTAAATGTAGAGCCTACAGTATTTGGGGATGTTTGCTAATCACCTACATTTGTCTTGTGTTAAACAAATTAAATTTCACATTTCTTATTCGTTTAAAACTCATTTTAAAGGAAAATGTCAACTTGATAGAACATTCTTAAAATTCTGTTTGAGATTATCTAAACATGGAAATTGGTATAGAAAAGATAAGGTAGATTTTGGCTCAGATAGAGGGATTTGTATTGCAGAATATTTCTATTTTTCTTCTGGAGGAAAGAAAAGCAAAATCCATACTAAAAACATTAGAACTAGGTAGTAAGTCTATTTTGGTTTAAAATGTGTAAAGAATGAAAGAAATTTAATCTAGCCAACACAACTTAGCTAAAAAATGTTCTGATTATATGAGAAAGAACAGTTATGTCAGTAGTAATTAGACTTCTCCTCCTCCCACTGATTATTTTTTTCAGTGAGAGATAATTTACATAATATTCATGTTTCTAAAATGTAAAATTCAGTGCTTTTTAATATAGTCACAGAGTTGTCTAATCATCCCTGGTATCTAACTCCAAAATACTTAATGACCTTAATAAGAAACTTCATAGCCATTAGATGTTACTCTACATTTTCCTCTTCTCATAACCCCTGGCAATCACTGATCTACTCTGTCTCTATGGATTTGCATATTGTGGGTATTTCACATAAATAGAATTGTACAGTATGTGGCTTTTTGTGTCTGGTGTCTTTCACTTAGCATAATTTTTTCAGGGTTCATTCAGGTGGTAGTATGAATCAATACTTTATGGTTCAATAATATTTCATTGTAAGGATATATCACATTTGTCTATCCAATCATTAGCTGATGGACATTTGTGTTTTTTTTTTTTTCTCACTTTTGGCTGTTATGAAGAATTTTGATATGCATATTCATATACAAAAATTTTTATGGATATATCATTTCAATTCACTTAGGGATATACCTAGGAATGGAATTGTTGGATAACTCTGTGTGATTTTTTTTTTTTTTTGAGGAACTGTTTCTTAAAGCACCTACACCTTGTTACAATTTGATCAGGACTATTTGAAGGTTCTAATTTCTCTACATCCTCATCAACACTTATTAGTTTCCAGGTATATTCTTCCATGTGTTTTTAATATAATCATATTAGTAGGTTTGAGGTATTATCATCTTGGGGGTTTGATTTGCATTTCTCTAATGACTACTGATGTCAACCATCTTTTCATGTGCTTATTGGCTATTTATATCTTTTTTGAAAAATGTACATTCAATTCTTTGTTCACTTTTTGATTGGGTTATTTGTATGTTTACTGTTGATTTATAATAGTTCTTTATATATTCTGGATATTAGACCCACACTGCCAGCATGGAGCCTGGATGGCTCTCTCCCCCTATCTCTCTCTGCCCTTGCCCTGCTTGAGCACCTTCCCTTTCTCTCAAAATAAATAAACTTAAAAAATTAATACAAAATAATTTTGGTAGTCTAATTTATATAGATTTTTTTCTTTGATTGCTTATGCTTAGTCATCATATCTGAGAAACCATTGTCCAAGGGCTGAAAGATATTTCATATTTTTCTTTTAAGAGTTCTATAATTTTGGCTCTTTCATACAGGTGTTTGATATTGTACCAGAACCATTTATTTTAATTTTTTTTAATGTTTGTTTACTTTTGAGACAGAGAGACAGAGCACGAGCAGGGGAGGGACAGAGAGAGAGGTAACACAGAATCTGAAGCAGGCTCCAGGCTCTGAGCTGTCAGCACAGAGCCCGACACAGGGCTAGAACCCACAGATCATGAGATCATGACCTGAGCCAAAGTCAGACACACAACCGATTGAGCCACCCAGATGCCCCCAGAACCATTTATTTTAAAGACTTGTTTCTTCATTGAGTTGTCTTGCCATTCTTGTCAAAAGTCAATTGCTGATAACTATATGGATTTATTTATGGTCTCTCAATTCTATCCCATTGATTTATAGGTCTGTCCTTATGTACCACATGTTTGTGATTATTATGTTGAAATAGAGGAGTGTGATCTTAGTGACTTTTTTTCTTTTTCAAGATTGTTTTGGCTCTCTTGAGTTTCTTGAATTACCATATAAATTATAGGATCTTCTTATTAATTTCTGCAATGAAAAGCCACTGGGTTTTGATAGGATTATATTTCATCTGTAGATCAATTTGGGTATAATTGCCTTATTAATGTCAAATCTTCCAAACCATGAACATTGGATGTCTTTTCATTTACTTAGGTTTTTAATTTATTTCAATGATATTTTTAGTGTACAAGTCTTGAAAATTTTTTGTTATATTTATTTTGAAATATTTTTGAATCTATTTTAAAATAGATTTTTCTTTTCAAATATTTTTTTTAACGTTTTGATTTTATTTTTGAGAGAGAGAGAGAGACAGAGCACAAGTGGAGGAGGGGCAGAGAGAGATGGAGGTACAGAATCTGAAGCAGGCTCCAGGCTTTGAGTTGTCAGCACAGAGCCCAATTTGGGGCTCAAATTCACTAACCATGAGATCACGACCTAAGCTGAAGTCAGATGTTTAACCAACTGAGCCACCCAGGGGCCCCTAAAATAGATTTTTCTTAATTTTATTTTCAAATTAATTGCTAGGGTGTAGAAATACAATTGATTTTTGTGCATTAATCTTATATTCTGAAATCATGTACTCTGGAAACTTTCTCAACTTGTTTTTTAACCCTAATCCTTTGATTATGGATTCTTTAGTATAAAAGATCATGTAATTTGCAAATAGAGATAGTTTTATATCTTAACTCCTATTATGAGGTCTTTTATTATTTTTTTCTTATACAATTGACCTTCGTGGAAACTTCAATACAATATTGAATAGAAGTGGTAAAAAGAGATAACCTTGTCTTATTCCTGATCTTAGAAGAAAGACTTCAGTTTCTTACTATTAATTATGATGCTGCCCGTGGATTTTTTTTCTAGTTGCCCTTTATCAAGTAGAGGAAGTTCCTTTGTATTCCTAGGGTTTTACTATTTTTGTCATGAAAGGGTATTAGATTTTATTCAAATACATGTTTTTATTTATTGAGGTAATTGTCCTTTATTCTCTTCATATGATACATTGCTTTGATTGGATTTTCTATGTTGATTCAAATGTGCATTCTTGGGATAAATTCTACTTGGCTATGCTATATATTCCTTTTATATGGCACTAGATTTGTGTGGTGTGTTAGTTTCATACTGATGCTATAAAAAATTACCACAAAGAGTTGCTTAAAACAACACAAATTTATGGTCTTTCAGTTGTAGAAGTCTGTAGTATGCAACGTGTCTTATGGTTCTAAGATCATGCTACGTTCCTTCTAGTGATTGTGGCAGAAGAGGGATCTGTTCCTTGCCTTTCCAGCTTTTTGAGGCTGCCTACCTTCCTTGTCTCATGGACTCTTCCTTCATCTTCACAGCTGGCATCATGGCATCTTCATATATCTCTTAACTCTTTTCCTCTTTCTCCTCCCCTTCTGCTGATAAGGAACTTGTGACTATATTGTACACACTCAGCTAATTCAGGATAATCTCCCTTTTTACCTACAACAGATTAATAACCATATTCCAACGCTACCTTAATTCCCCTAAATCACATATACAGATCCCAGGGATTAGGACATGCACATCTTTAGGGAGACAGTATTCTATCTCTCAAAATTTGGTAGTATTTGTTGAGGATTTTTGTATTTCATAATAGCTATTAGTCTGAAGCTTTCATTTATCATGTGTTTGCCTGGTTTGGTAATGTTAGTCTCATGAAATGAGTTAGTTGGGTAAGTATTCACTCTTTTTCAAGTTTTTTTTTAGGGGGGGTGAATTTATGACAGATTAGTGTTAATTCCTTAAATGTTTGGTAGAATATAGTAGGGAAGCCATATGAACTTGGCCTTTTATTTGTGGGTAGATTTTTGATTATTAGTTCAATTTCTCTACTTTTACAGAACTGTGGGAGATGTAGGAGAGAAGCATCAAAGGAAAAGACTTCAAAGAGGAAGGGCTGAGGGGCACCTGGGTGGCTCAGTCTTTCGAGTGTCTGACTTCGGCTCAGGTCATGATCTCATAGCTCGTGAGTTCGAGCCCCACATTGGGCTCTGTGCTGACAGTTCGGAGCCAGAGTCTGCTTCAGATTCTGTGTCCCTTTCTTGCTCTGCCCCTCCCTCACTCATGCTGTGTGTGTCTCTCTCTCAAGAATAAATAAAACAGTAAAAAATATTTGAAAAGAAAAAGGAGGGGAAGGGCTGGAGAAGATGCAAGGCCTTAGGACATATGTACACAGCTGAGTGGGGCTGCAGCTCCTAAGGAATGCCTAGAGCCATTAACATTGTCCAGGGCCAGATCCTCCTTCACACCTGACTCTTCCTAGTGTTATAGAAACCAATTAACTCGAAATTCAAACTTGAAAAGCTAAACCATTAGATTTATTAACACACTTGCTTAGCTGACTTTATGTACATAGTCTTTAACAATTATCCTAATAAAAAGAAGCTTCATTCTGGAGTGGGGCCTCATTCCATGAGTATGAGGACCTTCACTTAACTGCACTTTGTTTGTGGAATCATCTTTTGCGACTCTGGCCATACTCCCTACAACACAGAACCATTAATATTTTTCATTTCTGAATAAAGTTATAGTAGTTTATTTCCAAAAATATTTCCGTTTCATGTAGGTTATCTGATTTGTCATCCTGCAGACTTTCATACTACTGGCTCCTAATACTTTTTATTTCCATAAGATTGGTAGTAATACCCTCTTATTTTTGAGTTTAGCAGTTTGAATCTTTCCTTTTCCTTAGTCACACTCACTAAAGATTAGTAAATTTTGTTGATCTTTTTGACAAACCAAGTTTTAGTTTCATTGGTTGTGTTCTTTTCTATTTCATTTGTGTTTACTGTAACATTTGTTATTTCTTTACATTTGCTTTCTTTGGGTTGAATTTTGTCCTCCTCTTCCTAGGTGAGAGTACATTGTTATGGTATTTTTATACCTTTTAAAAAAAGTTATTTTTGGCTATAAATTTTTCTCTAAGCACTGCTTTAGCTGCATCCCAAACATTTCAAAATGGTGTTTTCTTTCTTCGTTTTCATTCATCTCCAAGTATTTTATTATTTCTCTTGTGACTTCTTATTTGATCAGTTAGTTATTGAGGAAAGTGTTTAATTTCTAAATATTTATGAATTTACCAAGTTTCTTTCTTATTGTTATTATTTTTTAAAAGTGTCTTTATTTATTTTGAGACAAAGAAAGAGAGAAATCCCCAAGCAGGCTCCATGTTGCCAGTGCAGAGCCCAATGTGGGGCTCAATCTCATGAACCATGAGATCATGATCTGATCAAGAGTCGGATGTTTAACTGACTGAGCCACCCAGTCATCCCCATCCTACCTTATTTTTTTAAATTTGGTCGGAGCATATACTTATGTGATTTACATCCTTTTAATTATTTTAAATGTTTATTTATATTTGAGAGACAGCATGTGAGCAGAGGAAGGGCAAAGATAGAGGGAAACAAAGGATCTGAAGCAGGCTCTGTGCTGAGTCACCCAGGTGCCCCAATATCTGTTTAAATTTATTATGACTTGTTTTATGGCCTAACATATGGTCTATTCTGGAGACTGTGTTATGTGTCATTGAAAATAATGTGTATTTGGCTATTGTTGGATAGAGTGTTCTTTTTTATTTTAAGTTTGTTTATTTTGAGAGAGAGAGAGAGAGAGAGAGAGAGAGAGAGAGAGAGAGAAAGCATGAACAGGGGAGGGGCAGAGAGAGGTAGAGACAGAATCCCAAGAAGGCCCTATGTCATCAGCACACAGCCTGACATGAGACTTGAACTCACAAGCCTCTAGATCATAACGTGAGCTGAGATCAAGAGTTGGATGCTTAACTGAGCCACCCAGGTGCCCTTATTATTGGGTAGAGTGTTGTATCAATGTCTGTTAGGTTTAGTTGGATTTCATGTCAAGTGTTCTATTTTCTTTCTGGTCTTCTACCTAGTTGTTCTATCCTTATTGAAAATAGTATGTTATATAGTATCCAACAGCTATTGTTGAATGATTTGTTTCTCTCTTCAATTCTGAGTTTGCTTTATATATTTTGTAGCTCTATTCATAGGTGTGTGTGTGTATGTATGTATGTATGTATGTGCATATATATATTTTTAATTGTTACATCCTCTTGACAAATTGAACTTTTATCACTATGAAATATTCTTTCTTTTATCTAATATCAGTTTTGGTTTGGTCTGAAAGTCTATTTGATATCACCATAGGTATTCCAGCTCTTTTTTGGTTACTATTTGCATAGTATATGATTTTATATCCTTTTAATTTCAATCTATTTGCATTTTGAATCTAAACTATATATTATAGACAACATTTACTGAGTAATTAAAAATACATTTGGCCTATTTCTGCCTTTTAATTATGGTATTTAATCCATTTTACATATAATATTATAACTGATAACGTAGGTTTTACATCTGTTATTTAGCTGTAGTTTTTTCTTAAGACTTAATTTTTTAAGATCAGTTTTAGGTTTCAACAAAATTGAAAGTGCAGAGATTTTCCACATAACCATGTCCCCCCAATATTAACAGTGTCCCCCATTACTAACATCACATACCAGAATGGTACATGTTTTATCAAGGATGAACCTACATCAGCACATCATAATCACCCAAAGTCCATAGTTTACCCAAGGGTTTATACATGGTAATGTACATTCTATGGCTTTGGAAAAAGTATGACATGTACTCATTATTATAATAGCATATAGAGTATTTTCAATGTAAAATTTTTCTGTGCTCTGCCTATTCATTGCTCTCCCTCCTCCACCTTTGGCTACCATTGATCTTTTTATTATCTTCATAGTTTTGCCTTTTCCAGAATATCATATTGTTGGAATCATATAGCATGTAGACCTTATAGCTTGGCTTCTTTCACTTGGTAAAATATGCATTTAAGATTCCTCCATGTCTTTTGATGGCTTGACAGCTCATGTTGTTATAGCACTGAATAAAATTGTACCACAGTTTATTTATTCATCTATTGAAGGACATCCTGTTTTTCTGAGTTTGGCAATTATAAGTAAACTGGCTATGAACGTGTGCAGGTTTTTGTGTGGCTATGTTTTCAACTTCTTTGGGTAAATATCAAAGAACACAGTTCCTGGATTATATGGTGTGGCAAAAATATGTTTAGTATTGTTTTTAAAATATAAAAATGTCTAACAAAGTGTACCATTTGCATTCCCACCAACAAAGAATAAGAATTCCTGTTGTTCCACATAATCGTCAACATTCAGTGTTGTCAGTGTCCAGATTTTGACCATTCTAATAGGTCTGTAGTGGTATCTTGTTGTTTTAATTTGCATTTCCCCTATGACATATGATGTGAAGCTTCTTTTTTATATTATATTTGTCATCTGCATATCTTCTTTGGTGAGATGTTTATTAAGGTCCATTTTTGAATAGGATTGTTTTCTTATTGTTTTGATTGTTCTTTGTCTGTTTTGATTACAAAACATATTTGGATTACAGTGCTTTGTCAGATGTATCTTTTGCAAATATTTTTTTCCTAGTCTGTGGCTTGTTTTATGGTCTCTTGGTATTGTCTTTCAAAGAGTAGAAGTTTCAAATTTTAACAAAACCCAGTGTATTAATTATTTCATTAATGGATCATGTCTTTGGTGGTGTATCTAGTAAGGCACCACTAAACCCAACATCATCTAGGTTTTTCTCCTATGTTATCTTCTAGGAATTTTATATTTTTGCTTTTTCCATGTAGGTCTCTGATCCATTTTGAATATTTGTAAAGTGTATAATGTCTGTATCTAGATTATTATTATTAATATTATTATTTTGCATGTGCATGTTCAGTTGTTCTAGAACCGTTGTTGAAAAGAATATCTTTGCTCCCTTTTATTGCCTTTACTTATTTGTCAAAGATCAGTTGACTGTATTTATGGGAGTTTATTTCTGGACGTACTATTTTGTTTCATGGTTCATATTTTATTTCATTGGTTTCATTTCACTCACCAATAGCATACTATCTTGATAACTATAACTCTGTGTTAAGTCTTAATGTAGGGTAGTGTCAATCCTCCAACTTTGATAGTCTCCTTCAGTCTGTTGCTTATTTTTTGTCTTTTGCTTTTTCATATAAACTTTAGAATCAGTTTGTCAGTATCCATAAATTAGCTATGTTGGGATTTTGAGTGGTATTGCTTTGAGTCTATAGATCAAGTTGGGAAGAATTGACATCTGGACAGTATTGAGTCTTTTTATCCATGAATGGGGAACATTGCTCCATTTATTTACTTCTTTGATTTTGTTCATCAAAGCTTTGTAGTTTTCTCATATAGATCTTATACATATTATGTTAGATTTATACCTAAGTGTTTCATTTTGGGGGAATGTGTGATAATGCTAATGCAACTGTGTTTTTAATTTCAAATTCCACTTGTTCATTTTTGGTATATTGGAAAACAATTGACTTTTATATATTAACCTTGAATCCTGTTTGCTATGATTGCTTATTCCAGATTTTTTTTTTTTTGGTCAATTCTTTTGGATATTCTACATAGACCATCATGTCATCTGCAAAAATAGAATTCCTTCCAAATCTGGAGACCTGTTATTTCATTTTCTTGCCTTGTTGCATTAGCAAGGACTTCCAATAAGATTATTGAGACGAAATTGTGAGAGAGGCCATCCTTGCCTTATACCTATTCCTGATGGGAAAGCTTCTAGTTTCTTACCATTAAGGACAATACTAACTGTAGGTTTTTTATAGACTACCTTTATCAAGTTGATGAAGTTCCCTCTATTTTGTTTCCTGAGAGGATTTGTCATGATGGGTATTAGATTTTGTCAAATGCTTCTTCCGCATTTATTGACATGTTTTTTTGTTTTGTTTTGTGGGTTTTGTGTTTGTTTTGCTTTTCCATCTGTTGATGTGGTGGATTGTCTTAATTGATTTTCAAATGCTGAATTAGGCTTCTATACCTTGGATAAATTCCACTTGGTTGTGGTGTTGAACTCTATACACATTGTTAGAAATGTTTAGTTTTAATAATCTGCTATATTTTCTATTATGATCCATACTACTGTAATTATCATCCATAAACTCCTCACTCTGTGAATAAGTCGCATCTACCAATATGCTTCCATTTCTGATACCTTTTCCTCCTTTCAGAAGTACACATAAAACTGAATGTTGTTTATTATTTTGTTGTCTTTTTCAAAAAAATGTAAATATACATAAAAACATTGAAAAAATGTGCTGTGTTTTCAGTCTGCCTAGTAACTATCTTACATCCATGATCAGAATGTCTTTTTTTTTTCAACGTTTATTTATTTTTGGGACAGAGAGAGACAGAGCATGAACGGGGGAGGGGCAGAGAGAGAGGGAGACACAGAATCGGAAACAGGCTCCAGGCTCTGAGCCATCAGCCCAGAGCCTGACGTGGGGCTCGAACTCACCGACCGCGAGATCGTGACCTGGCTGAAGTCGGACGCTTAACCGACTGCGCCACCCAGGCGCCCCCAGAATGTCTTTTTTTAAGACTATGAAATGAAATCTAACACCTGCTGTTCTTTCACTTTAATGTTGTTCTTTTTCTATAGTCTTATAATTCTGTGATTCATTCATTATTCAATGCATTATCCTGTCCTTTTAATTGGTTTCTTACATATAGAAACACCTATTGGTCCGACCTACTTCTATGCACTGACTTGCTCCGGTATGCCTCTGTCTGCAGACACAGATGCCTATCCTTAGGCTGAGCATTGATGAAACAGCCCTATTCCAAACTAGGAATGTGAAGGGTTTCCAAAATTGTATCTGCACTCAAAACTGACAAAATTATTTTACTGTAATGTTTTGGTAGTGAAAAATAAACTTTTTTTGAATTAAGGCATTATTATTTAATCTTGAGAATACAGAAAAGAGGTTCGTTTGAAGTGGATACATGTAGAACTTCATACTTGGAAAATTCATAAGTATATTTAAGGGATAGAATCCAAACATGGAAAATACACATACATACATGCACAATTTATATATAAAATACAATTATATAATTAATATAAATTAAAATATATAATCCAATATGATGTTGGATTATATATAAAATTTACAAAGTTTTAAATATACATATAAAATTGTGTATAAAATATATAAAATTTCAGGAAAATAGGTACTGTGTCCCATTAATTATTGGCTGATTTCAGCTTACTTCCTTTTTTTTTTTTTTTTTTTTATTTGAGAAAGAGAGAGAGAGAGCGCGAGTGCATGAGCAGGGGAGAGTGGCAGAGGGAGAGAAAGAAGGAATCTTAAGCCGGATCTGCACTCTGCACGGAGCTGGACTCAGGGCTTGACTCCATGACCCTGGGATCTGAGCTGAAATCAAGAGTCAGATGCTCAACTGACTGAGCCACACGTTTGCCCCAAGCTTACTTCTTTTTTTAATTCTAGAAAGGTATTTTCATTCTGAGTGTAATGTTCAGTGAATTCACAATTGCACAGTTGACCTCTTGAGTTCATGTTCTTGAACATGTGTCAGTGTGGATTGGAATAATAAGTGCCCACCTTAATTAATACTCATCATCTCTTCCTTAATGCGATTGAAATGCTTTCTGTTTATATTAGAATAAATATGTGTTATTCACTACTGAATATACCATTGTGAAAATATAGCCTGAGTGCTATTCGTTTTCAGGTGAAAACAATTCCAGCTCTTCGAGACACAAAAGCAGCTTGTCCTCTTGTAACCATGGAGACCTACCTTGGGTTTAGGACTTTAACCTGTGTGTTCCATTTCAGTAGAAAATAGCTCTAAGAAGATAACAGAAATCACAAGCTCAGCCTCTAGGGAGGGAAATGTTAGACAATGCCCACTCAAAGTATTACAGATTCACACACTTTAGATTTAGTTCTGATATTTGATGTTTTTGGTCAACTCTAGTAAAAATTAGTACCAAAAAAAGCAAGCAAATTGAATAGTTATAATGTTGTTTCAACTAAGCAAATTTTAAAAGAGTTGATTTCTTCCCTAAGGCAAAGTCATTATCTGCAAACCAATAATCTTTTCAAACCGGTTTGAAATATTTCATCTGATTCTGTAGTCTGTCTGACCTTTTTTTTTTTTTTTTTTTTTCCCCTTCTGTCCATGCTTCTTTCCATTCATTCCCTTGATTCATTTAAAACATCATAGGGGCTGGGGCACCTGGGTGGCACAGTCGGTTAAGCGTCCGACTTCAGCCAGGTCACGATCTCGCGGTCCGTGAGTTCGAGCCCCACGTCGGGCTCTGGGCTGATGGCTCAGAGCCTGGAGCCTGTTTCTGAGTCTGTGTCTCCCTCTCTCTCTGCCCCCTCCCCCATTCATGCTCTGTCTCTCTCTGTCCCAAAAATAAAAAAACATTGAAAAAAAATTAAAAAAAAATAAAACATCATAGGGGCACCTGGGTGGCTTAGTCGGTTAAGCGTCCCACTTCGGCTCAGGTCATGATCTCATGGTTCGTGAGTTCAAGCCCCCATATCGGGCCCTGTGCTGACAGCTCAGAGCCTGAAGCTTACTTCAGATTCTGTGCCTCCTTCTCTCTCTGCCCCTCCCCCACTGTGTTCTGCCTTTCTCTGTCCATCAAAAATAAATAAATGTGTAAAAAAATTTTAAAACATCATAAAATAAGGTCCTCTGCATGTTTTACAAGTCACTACATGATTTCACTCCTGCTATTTCTCCTTCTTCCTGTCTTTTTACCTTTCATCTGCTCTTGCCTCTGTGTGCAGGGTTTTTGCCCAGCTGTTTACACGGCTCATCTCCCCTCTGTCCCCCATCAATCTTGTCTCACTATCTAGCTTCCTATGCTTTGTTTTCTCAGCTCATTTTTCTGCTTTCTTCATGTATGTATATTTGTTGATTGTCAAACTGCTCCAAATTCCTACCATGCTCCTTCTAGAATACAGTCTTCTAAGGGAAAATATCTTGTGTGTTTTACTCACTACCCTATCTTCAGCACTTAGAATAAGAGTGCCTGACACATGAGAGGTGCCCATAAATATTTGTTAAATGAATGGATGAAGTTATTTAATATCTCCATTGTCCTTTGATTACAATTCTAATAATGTGCAATCAGGTTAAAGTCAAATTCATCAGTTTTCTAAGAGTTTTCAAAAATGGTAATGATAGGAAAGCAAAAAAGATGGTGAAAACTATTTTACAAAATAGCATAGCATTTCTGAATTGTACTTTAGAGCTAGAAACCTCCCCCACCCCCTAGAAAAACACCCACTAGACAGGTAACAACTTTCCAATAAATAAGCATATCCACCTGATATTCATTATGCCAGATTCCTTTAAGTTATAATGAAAATATGATAAATTCCAGTGTTTTAAAATATCTGCATCAAATAACATCATTTTATGCTTGTGGATCTATTAATCTGATCCAATTCCCATCCTCTCTTCTTTAAACTAACCTTTCTAATAATTTTTTTTTCTTATAGTCACAGACATTAGTTCACTCAGTCTTACAACTTAGATGACATTTCTAATTTTCTTGCTTTTATTTAACCTCCCTTCCCTATTAAATTGGCCGTCAAATTATATATGTCTCAGTTTGTGGGAGGAATTACTAATTACATAGCCTGATACCCATTAAAAACCCAATCTTAGTTTCTGCCTGCATTCACGGGGCTGTATTTCCCAGCTATCCCTGCAGATAATGGTGGCCATAAGACCAAGTTCACACCTCAGGAGATGTCAGCAGAAGTTTTAGGATGCTTAAAGGGAGTGGACTCAAGAGGGAAGGAGGTCCTTCTTTGCCATTGTACTTTCCTGTCTAAACCTGCATTGAAGATGTGACGGTGGAGATTCAGCCACTATCTTGAGGAAAATGAGGATGGAAACCTTATGCTATAGACAGTTGGAATACTCTAAAGACTCTATGAACTATACGTGCTGCCAGTGGTCTTTCAAATGAGAAATAGATGAACTTCCCTCGTGTATAAGCCACTCTTATTTCGGATGGCCTATCATACTCATTTACTTTCAATCCTAACTTACATATACCTCACAAATATTTTTTTTTATATTTTATTGCAGTCTTTCCACTGGAAAAATTGTAATAGTTTTCTAGTTTTCTCCCTGCATCCAGCTCCTCTTATGCATGCTACCAGATTGATTATTTTTAATCTTGGCTCTGGTTATATTGTTGGCTCAAAAGCTTTCCATGACTTACTTTAGCTAACGTATAAAACCATCTACTTTCATCTGACACTAAATATTTTCCATAATGTGGGATTAACCTCGCTTGCATACCTTAGCTTACTCCATTCCTTCCATTTGCTCTACATTGTAACCACAGTGAACTATGCCTTTATTCCACCTGAATTCTAACTGGGCCACCACCTGACAATTGCTGCCATATCCATAGCCTTTTCTGACCAACCCTTCCTGTCTTCGTTTTTCCTCTCTAGTACTATAGTGTGTTATTTATATTTCTCTTGTAGTGCTTATCACATTCTACCTCACATTCTGGTTATTGGTACACATTTCTTTTCAGAGTAGGTTGTAGTTTATTTAGTTTTGAATATCCCATAGAATTTTTTTATGAAATTTATTGTCAAATTGGTTTCCATACAACATCCAGTGCTCATCCCAAAAGGTGCCCTCCTCAATACCCATCACCCACCCTCCCTTCCCTCTCACCCCCCATCAACCCTCAGTTTGTTCTCAGTTTTTAAGAGTCCCTTATGCTTTGGTTCCCTCCCTCTCTAACCTCTTTTTTTTCTTCCCCTCCCCCATGGACTTCTGTTAAGTTTCTCAGGATGCACATAAGAGTGAAAACATATGGTATCTGTCTTTCTCTGTATGACTTATTTCACTTAGCATCACACTCTCCAGTTCCATCCACTTTGCTACAAAAGGCCATATTTCATTCTTTCTGATTGCCACGCACTATTCCATTGTGTATATAAACCACAATTTCTTTCATCATCATAGACTTTTATACATAAGAAGTGCTCAAGAAGTAATTATTAATAAATGGATGGATGGATCAATAGATGGATATTGGCTATGTTTCTTTTCCAGTTCTTCCCTTCATTTCACATGCTGATTCCCACACTAGCAAGCCTGTCCTTCTTGAGGCCATTGTAGCATCTTTGATTTATTTCTCATTAATCCCTTTGATTATTGCACTGTGGTTCCTAACTAATTTTCTGAGATAACAAGCAATTGAGTGTTCATGAAGTTTACTTTTCTTTTCTCAGGGGAAAACCCTATTACACTGAAAGAATGTGTACTAATATATGCTATTTGCCTGCTTCTGTCAAAAGAAGAAAGATGAAGTTGAAAGGAGAAAGATAAAACTGAGACATGTGCATGATTTTCCAAAGACAATTGTGGATTCTTAGTATTTTTTATGTTTTTAAATTTTTTACCCAGAAGTAAATGCTTTTTAGTTCTTATCCCTCAAAATTAGAAACAGGATGTTTCTTTATCTTACTTTGTTTCACACATATATAGTTTTAGCCATATGATTTACTTGTGACCTCAGTACTTACAGCAACTAGTACTTACATGACACATTACAATCAAATGTATCCAGGATCAGCTGGTCTTCACAGCAATCTGGTGAGGTAAAGAAGGTGGAAATATATATCTACACTTACAAAAGAGAAAACCAGAGCTCAGAGAAGTTGTAATTTATCTGAAGTCCCACACATGCAAGCAACAAAGAACTTGTGTTTTGGTTTGTAGTCCACAGTCCTCGTTTGCATTTCTACTTTCTTATTCAGTCTGCAACGAAAACTACAATGAAAAGTCGGTGCTTCTTGCTTCCTTCCTTCCTCCTTTCTTTCCGCCCTCTCTTCCTCCCTCCCTCCCTCCCTCCCTTCTTTATTTTTCATTCTAAAGAAATGATCATATAGCAATTAGTCTGAGTGAATCAAACATATGCATATCAACTCTATCTATCTATCTATCTATCTATCTATCTATCTATCATCTGTCTAACACTTAAGAAGTAAAATGTCTTGCTTTTTCCTTTTCTTTTCTTACTTTTTAAAAACCTTTTCTCATCACTTTCTGTCTACCACTGATTATCATCCTGGTTCCAGGCACCATGATCTCTCACCTGGACCACTGTGAAAGCTACCCTCCATGTCTTCCTGTGTCTGCAGTCCATTCACTAGGTACCTGTGATCATTTTCAGTATGCTATTATTTAAATAAAGCATTTAAAACAATTTTCGAGGTAAAGCGATCATTTTAAATGTCAGGCCACGTATTCCTGTTTATGACTCCCACGTTGTTTAGGACTGCCAAATGAAATACAGAACACCCAGTTACTTTTTGATTTCAGATAACAAATTAACATTTTAGAAATAAGTATGTCCCAAATATTGTATGTAGCATACTTATACTAAAATTATTCAGATAATTTATTTTAAGAGTTTATTTTTAAGTAATCTCTACATCCAACATCAGGCACAAATTTACAATCCCAAGATCAAGAATCACATGCTCTACCAACTGAGCCAGCCAGGTGCCCCTCAGATAATTTTTAATATGTTTGTCCTCAATGTAGCAAAGAACATACTTCTACTAAAATATATTCATTGTTTATACGAAATTGATATTTAAATGTGTGTCTTCCTTTTTCTTTGCTAAATCTGGCAATTTTACACGTGTTCCTGTTCTCTGAGATTAAAAGTAATGTCGTCACTGTGGTCTATAAGCTCCTATGTGGGAAGCCTCCCTGACCTGTCTGACTTTGTCTCCTACCGCTCTCTCCTTCACTCTGCTTATTGTTTCCTAGCAGATCAGACACCTCTTTTAGAGCCTTTGTTCTGTCTGTCCTTTCTGCCTAGAAGCTACCCAACTCATCCTATTCAATGCTGCAAACTCTCCTCCCTACAGCATCCCTGATCCCCCTTACTCTCTGCTATATGTGTTTTTCCATAGCACTCATCTCCTTATAGCATCTATATTAATTGGGTGTATTGTTTATTGTTTGCCTTTCCTCACTCAAAAGAGTGGTCTATAAATGCAGAGTCCTATGTTTACCATTGTGCTTCAAACATGTAGAAAGGCGCCTAGCACACAGGAGGCAATTAGTATGTATTGAATGGATTGCTAATAAAAGGTAAGGATACAAGGGATGCAAGTCAAGAAATAGCATAACAACCTAATAACATTAACCATGTAATAGGGAGATGATAGAATGTAGGTAGTTATCGATCAAAAATAAAAGCTAAAACGTTGCTTTCTGTTTATACCCTATTCACAGGCATGTTTGTGAAAAGAAGATATGTTTTTGTGTAAGATACAGACCAGATGTTTTTCCATTAAATATAATAAATACCAGTCTGAATATTGCTACTGCCTAAGTGCATCATTCTTTTGTTGCATGTTATTTTTTTTTTTTTTTTGGCTTTTTAGAACTGGAGTGTGTCCCTATGGCTCTATTAATGTCAGTAAAATAAAAATATTCAAATGAAAAAAAGAGAACAATGGACCCGTTTGATATTTCCATTGTAATCTCCTATTTGGAAGGTCAACATTTTTTTTTTCTGGGAATGCATGGTAGAACAATCTGTACTAAATGTTGCAGCTTTCAGAAAGCCCACTCTGTTTGTGTTCAAATATATTTGTAACCAGTAAAGTACTATTCATGTCCTAGGTTTTAGGTCTCAGTCCTAAAGATTAGACCAGGTTCTATTAAAATCATGCTAAGTAAGTTAAAGTTTTCATAGTGGTGATGAGGCAGAGAGGGAATGAAAGAATAATAATTGGTCTATTTCCTATAGCTTGAGAATAGATTGTTATGTCTCCTGGACATAGAAAGAGATTATATATTTACTAAAGGTCAACTCATTATCAGGGGGAATTGAGGTGTTCAAAGATAACTGCTGACACATCCTGTACCAATTCCTACTTCCAATGATCAGATGCTAGTACATAGGCCATAACTAATGTATTCTTTATTATCACAAATGTGCAAAGTAAGTTGATGAAACAAGGCTGGATGAAAAAAATGAAGAAATTTGTTTAGGTGTAAAAATAAGTTTCCCTTATCTGTTTTCTAAGCTTGCTGTGACATTATTTTTCTTCTTTGGTAGTTAAAACAGTAAGGTAATATAAAATTAAAGCTATGGCAGAATGCAACAGGGCCTTTGGCCATGGCCATCAGAGCACAAACACTTGTCCAGCATGAGGCAGTGATAAACTTCCATGGGAAGAATTCCGTGCTTGCCAATCCTTTCTGAACAGACTAATGGTAGGCCAGCATTAGACACAATGGGGAGAAGAAGGACTTTTGAACCTGACCAACTTAATAAAAAAGGCTTTTATTTCTCTTTACAAGGAACATAAATCGTGTTTTCTAGATCTATGAAGTTCAAGTTATAGTGATTTTCATTTAAAACTTATATTAAAAGACTCAGAATTATCTAAATTGGGCAACTTTAGATTATACCCAAATCTAAATTGGGTATAAAGAGAATGTAAAATACAGGAATCCTAAATAATATGAAATATGAGCATTGTATATATCTAAATCTTTATCATCTATCATCTGTAGACTTATATGTTTTTTTTTCCTCTTTCAAGAAAATTATCTACTTATTCTTTTATCTAGGACACAATAAACCTCATAGTTAGATATCATCATGTAATGTTCTTGAGATGGCCATAACCACAATTATTTAATAGTAATGTTTTTTTTATAGATAAAGAGCTTTTACTTGGGAAAACCACATCAATCAGTTACTTCATTGGAAAAAAGGAAGGCCTTAAGCTAAACGTCTCTAAGTTAACTTTTTTTCCTGTAAGACTCATTCCTTATATTATGGCAGGTCTTCCATTGTGTTTGCATTACAAAATCCAACCAGTAATAAAAATTAGATTTTCAAGTGATCCAGGCCTAAAGAAACTTTATGAAAATTGGAAATAAATAGTGAAGTTTCAAGCAGCTAAATTACCATACACTTGAGGAATATGTCGTAACTACATCTCATTTAAAAAAATTAAAATATAATTGGCAAATATAAGGGAGACAACATTGATTTTTTAAAGGAAAGGATATAGATAAATGAAACATATCATGGTATTTTTATTAAACATGATTACTTACTTGGCAATGACTACAGGAATTTCTTACCCTTCCTTTTACACACACACACACACACACACACACACACACACACACACAGAGAGAGAGAGAGAGAGAGAGAGAGAGAGAGAGAGAAACACAAAGAGAAACAAAGAGATACAGAGAGACAAATTGGAGAGTGCAAGCATAATGTGCTTAAATTAGCTATCCAATAATTTGAAAACAGAATGCCTTACTTCTGGTATCAAGCTATTTTGAACTCTATTCTAGTAATAGGTTATATCTAGAATGGCATTTGGGAAATGTGGGAAGGATATGCCGTTATAGTCAATGATGTGTCTTGAGTTCCAGTATCACCACCTATTACATTCTTGACCTTGGAAAACTACTTTATGAACAAAAACCTCTGTTTTCCAGTTTATAAAGGTAGATGTTTTAAATGTGTATGTATTTATCACGTGATATACTACTAGCTCACTAGTTGCACAAGACAAATGTTGAATTATGGAGAAATCATGATTTGCATAACTTACTTTGCTGCTGCTTTCATTATGAATGATTATATTATTGACTGTCTGAACATAGAGTGAAGTAGGAAATTCCAATTTAGCTTTAGCTAAATAAATGAAAAGCTTCATTTGTATCATATAGTGAAGATACTGTGTACTAAAATGTAATGAACATGGGAACTATGCTCATCCAGTGCTTGTTCCTCTACATTTTGTTTTCTTCCCATATTGCTTAACTGTAAGTAAACCCAAGGCAGGCTTGTTTCTCCTCTCCCTGCTTTTACTTGTGTGGTAGTGCAGCTAGAACTGTGGTCACTACGATGGCTGTGTGCTTGATGGTTCTGCCCTTCTGTGCACCATCACTATGGGTGGGCAGGTAGGGGACCTCTCCTTTGCTCACATTGTCCCTCTCTCTGCTTACCTGTGTTCTAGTGGAGAGGACTGGTTACACTTATTTGCAAGAACTTGTTTGGAAAGAAATTTAGACAAGAACTTTGCACTGTGATTCAGTCCAGATTACCTGGAAGGTCTGCATTTGGTTTTCAAGGGCACATTCAGAAAAGGATAAAATGCTGCTACATTTTCCTTGTCAAAATATTCTTTAAGAACTTCATGGGTTGGGTTGCTATGGTTTGACAGAACTACCATAATCCTTTTTTCCCTTGACCTTATTGCCATCTCATACAATTATAATCTCACCCTGGTTCTTTTATTTTAACTTTTCACCATGTTCCTTTTTTGTTTTTTGTTTGTTTTAGGGTTTTTTATGTTTGTTTTGTTTTCTTTTATTTTGTTTTGTTTTAACCTCTCCATACCTTGTTTCTCAAAACCCTTTATTCTCAGGACATCTACAGAGTCATAAATCTCAGATTTGTTTCTAATTCTAAAAAGGGGCTTCTGTGTCCCTCAATTACTTTACCTTCTAATGTTATTTGGGTTTCATTTCACCAGTAAAAACTTTTCTTAACTGAATTTTGCTCAGCAGAACTATGGATAAAATAATTATATATCCTACTTTTCCTTGAATAGTCCCAGTTGGACAACCATGTTCTATGATTCTAGAATAACTATTAATAACTCCTTTTTGACTATAAATGTTTTCCTAGTTTGTATGAAAAATGATATGGTCTAGCTGTAGAGAAAACCAAGATGATTAACATAATTCACATTGCTTTATGAGTGACTACAAAAGTCATACTTCCTCACACAAAGAACTCCCTGGAAGCTATCCTAATAAGAAGACAAAAGGATTATATCTGATACTTCAATTAAACATTGAGTAGAGTTTCTGAAGGAAATTTGAATAGTGAAACAAAAGTATAGCAAAATATAGGGGAAAATATGTCTGATATTTAGGGAATATTCAATCTCATATTTGTTCCTTGCCCATGAAAATACTGTTAGAACTCTAGATAATTATAAATACCTTATGTGGTGTCTTATCTTAGTTGAAGCCTTCACTTGTGACATCTGATGCTGGTGTCTTATCTTAGTTGAAGCCGTCACTTGTGACATCTGATGCTTTCTTACCCCTACCTGAGATGTCCCAAGACTTACAAATGAATCAGGTTCACCAGTAAGACTTGCACACTGATTCCTGGGAAACCTCTCACAATTATTCACATTTTATTATGACATGCTCCTTAAGCAGTATCTCTGAACCCCTGTTGCTTTAGACAAGTTTGTTATTCATTTTCAATTTAAGCAAAGCATTACTTATTCTCTCTCTTCAGACAAAAAACAATTTTGATCATAAAAGCAGAAACTCTATGGATATCAAAGAATAATATATTTAAGTGAATAGCTATGCTTTATAAGTAGTACATTGACAAGGGCATAAAAAGCACTGAAAGTGGAAATATTTTCCACAAGTAAAGGAAGGTATGTTGTATTATATTCATAAAATGTTCATTTTCTCATCCAGAATCCAAATAATGTGAAATGTTACAAACAAAAACAACTTTTGCCCTCTAGTTTTATGAGAAAAGGATAGATGGCATTAAAAAGTAGATATCAAATCATTTCATTGGGTCTGTTTTATTTTCCCTGCTGAAATCATCTGATTTCTCATCACCCCTGTACCTGTACTATGAAATAAGTGATATTCAAGAGGATACTCCTATTGCACTGAAATATTTTAAGTATAAAATATCACTGAGAACCCAAAATGTAGAAATTGATATAGGATATACAATTTAGTTGGAATAGTTTCTGACACATAGTAGGAACTCCAAAGTGTAATGAAAACTATAGAGTCCTTCATTCAGGGAATTTATTATCTAATAAAAGGACTGGGGAGAATATACTGTACAACAGAGTAAGTCCAGAATAAAGAGGTATCACCTCCCTCATCCCAGCCACATTTACAGACTTCACCAAATAGGCAGTTATGAGCCAAGTTTGTTACCCTTTATGTTTGTTTTTAGTCCCTAGATAAGACCGTGCTAAATAGCAAAGATTTATTCTACTCTGCTTAGGTCTAAGAATTACTTCACTTATTCCTTCCCCTCTAAACCCTTTGAAGTTACTTTTTCCTTTTTATGGATTTATTCAAAACCAAAGACGCCATCTTTAATGACTATAACTTAAACCTGAGGGGATTCACTTAATTTTACTATAAATGCAATTATTTCAACAGGAATATCACAAACATTGCAGAAAATAGGGTCCTGACTTTGATCTCAATAGAACCTCAGAAATTTATGGAGTCTGCTGCATCTTGGCCATTGGAGCACAGCAGGTCCAGCATGACACCCTGGGGTAGAGACAAAAGCAGAAAAGAAGGGTTATACCTTAATGGCAGATGGCAAGTGGAACTTAACTCCCTAAAAATCTGGGGGTGGGGTTGGGGATTTTTTTATTGTTTCTTGAGAATTGGCAAGCCAGAACTCCAAAAGATCCCTTGTCAGTAAGTTGATATAAATAATTGATCTACAATTGTTTTACCAGTCACCAGGAAGTAAGAATGAGGGTGGCAGAGTCAGCTATTAGCACTATTTCTATTGTCACATTGATTGGCATCATGAGTGGGTCAGTGTATTGAGATTAAAACAAACTGCAAAGAACAAAAAGGTTTTTTGGAAAATGTACCCCTGTTTTATATTTTATGATGAAATGCCTTCCCGG
The DNA here is from genome assembly GCF_018350175.1 of Felis catus. NCBI lineage: Eukaryota > Metazoa > Chordata > Mammalia > Carnivora > Felidae > Felis > Felis catus. The sequence continues at coordinate 167,308,372 of NC_058371.1, read as the reverse complement.
TGCATCTTTAGGTTGAGTGCAACTAACTGGGGTAAAATTTAAGATAAACATGTGATACTAGGAGGTTATAATAGCAAATGAAAAGGTTTTTTTTGTTATTTTTATGTCTGAGTATGCTAAGATTTTGAAATAGAGCATACACACTAGTTTAACATCCATAGATATTAGTGTAAGAGTCTTTCACTAGTGCTTAAAGTTTCTTAAATTAAAGGTTGGCTTGAAGCCTTGCTGAGAAACCAATTGACAAGCATTTATCTTATATCTAGTATACTTTATAATGGTGTCTTTAAGGAATTTGGAACCCAGTTGGGAGGCAAATTGATATGAGTGAAACAAGGAAAAAACAGTTAAGGGCTTAATATTGGTAGCATTGACTCAAATTGTGAGAACCATTCATAGAAAGAAGAGAGCAGGTTAGACATTAAAGAAGCCTTTATAGATAATGGAAGATTTAAGTTGTCTTGAAGAAGTTGCAGAGGTCTTGAAGAATGAGGAAATTTTAAAAATAGGACATAAATAAAAGGAGTATTCAGGTGATAATCACAGCATTTTCAAAGATTGGGGCAGGAGTGATGATTAAGTGATGGGATAATGGCCTGGGAGCAAAAAGAAACTGATTTTTACAAGTAAGTGAAGGAAACTTCTGGTTTCTCAAGTTGCTTTTAGAAATCTCAGATGAATTTACCAGCATAAATACTTGAATTAATACTTGTGATAGTATTTATAGTTTTTTTCCTGTTATCTGTTTTCAGAATGAAAAACAAGTGAGGCAGACAAAAAAAGGAGCGAGCAGTTTCACGAGTTGACCAGTAGTGTTGGTTAGGAATGGTGGGATAGGTTGTGGTCTCATAATAAATGTGAGCAAACACTACTGCCACATGGCCTGTAGACTGATCGGGTCTTATCACTCATCCACAGTTGAAAGAATGCTTTCTAATTCTAACGTTTCTCTTCAAGCTTTCTAAGTTGAGCGTGCAATTTTTCTCAAGCATCATATCTAACATAAAGATAAAGAAGATTCAAATTAGAGGTTACAAAACATTTCATCTTAGAATTCTGAAAATCGCATGAAATCAAATATCTATATCTATAAAACAGATGAACTGTGGTAGTTACTTTAGACCAAGTGATAATGTTTGGCTGTGCTGGGTTAAGTGCTTCATACACATTTGTATTTGTTGTCTAAAATAACACTCACAAACCACTGTGAGGTAAACATTATCATCCATGTTTTTCCTATGAGGAAAGTGCCTTAGATTGTATATCCACTAAGTGGCAAGTCCTGGATATAGACTCACATTTATTTGATTTAAAAGCCTACATTTCCAACCACAGTCTGTTTCTCTCTTCACAGAGGAGCACCTCTACACCTCTTCATTAAGGTGTAACTGAGAGTCAGGAGATGCATACAGACCATGACCTTTTCTCACGAGGGGCTTGTCATTTTGGGGAGAGTCCAAAAGGAGTGTATGAAGCACAATTTGGAAATCATGAGTTGGGTTATTTTATATTATGCAATGATGTGACATTGTCTCAGACAGTTACTATTTAATTCCAAATGGTTATACTCTTTCCTTAAGTGTAATTTTGATATTAACAAGAGAGTCCAAATCTAACCTTAACTTAGAAGTAAGAAATTTAAAGAAAGTACTTCAAGGATCATTAATTATTAAAATACAGATTAGTTTTATTAGTCATGCTGGAATATTGTTACTAATTGGTTTGTTAGAATTCAATGTATAGTCCCAGTTAAATAATACTAAGGATTTAGTTAGGTCCCTTAAACAACTAGTAAAAACTCTATGATATTTTTAAAACATGTGATTTGGTACTAAAATAACCTAATGTCATAACCTTATTTAAAAAGGTGTTTTGTTGGGAAATGTCTCCAAATAAAATTCATGATGTCCAGAAAGTATATTCTTTCTGCCTTAACCCCTCACTGTCTCCACATACAGATGCATTGCTGTGAGGCTGATCTACATTAACTTCCAGTACCTTTGTGGTGGGGAGGTGGGGGCAGTAGGATCAAGGTCTCTCTTTGCTATCACACGATTTTGGTCATTACTCTTACATGATCAGGTCTCTGGAACAAAGTCAGGAAAATGTAGAGAAGTAAGGGTCAGGATGGGGTGAGAGATAGGAGTTTAAAGTAAACTTTACTGAAAGTAAAGACAGACATCAAAAGAGAGGAAACTCTGTCGACTTTGTCCTTTGGAAACGCTGCCAGTGAAAACATAGTGCAAAGAGTATATGTGCATTTAAATTTTATACTAGCCACATTGATGAAAAGTAAAAAAAAAAAAACAGGTGATATTAATTTTAATAATGTGTTTTATTTAACCTAACATATATTTAACCTAACATATACAAAACATTATCATTTCCATATATGATCATATTAAACACATTAATGAGAATTATTTCACTATTTTTTTCATTATTATACATTCTTTGTTTTCATAAGGTGCCTTCAAAATCTGGTGTTTATTTCACGCTAACAGCACATCTCAATTTGAACACTAAATTTTCAAGGGCTAAAGTGTGTCTAGAATTATGTTTAATGCAAAAATATTGCAGAACATTTAAGCTTTAAATTAAGATTTTAGATGTCAAGCTGCAGTAGCCACGTTAGGAGGGCTGAATAACTGCTTGTGGCAAGTGACTTCAGCCGAGCACTAGGCTTGGGTCTCCTGTCTTTACCTGTATTTTCCAGAACACTTTTAACTAGAATATCTCTGTTTGGGGATTTTCAGGGCTTTCCAAGCCATAAGTATATAGGTGTGTACATTATTGTTGTTTACATAGAGGAAGAGAATGTGTGTTTACATAGAGGAAGAGAGTGTGGTAGGAACAAATCTACATTTGAACATAATCCACTGGAGAATGCAGATAAGGCCATGACTGGCTTAGCAGGGCACTCCTTAATTATAAAGCATCTTCAATTAAGATATAAGAGCTTTTAGAAGATCCATTAAGACTTATTAAAAATAGGTTATTTCAAATAGTTCTCAATAAAAAAATTAACTGAACTTTCTGGCTGGGAGTTTTGGTGGTGTATCTGCAACAGTCTTGAAAGGTTAGGCGGGTATGGAACACAGCGGGGACTTGGATGGTCCATGAATGTCAAGAATACATAAGACATATGACAGAATGGCAGGACACACAAGCAGATATGTACACTTAAGTAGAGCAAAAATAAACTGCAAATGTAAACTACAGCTTCCTGGAAATTTGATCCCAGGGCTTATTGTGCACCCCGGTTATTTTTGTAGCTGATGAAGTCAAAGCAATGGATTGTAATGAGATAGATAAAATTCTGTCTGCAGTGCAAGCACCTATTCAATAAATGTCCAGTCCAGACAGATGAGGTGCAAAGCTAAGATGTGCCAGGTCACCAGCTTCCATGAGGTCTGATGGATGTTGCCATGTGAACAGCACTCTGTCAAAATATACTTGGCTGAGGACAGTGACTGTTTCCTGTGAATAAGACACAAAGCTTAGTGATACATTCTGGAGCTCACCCCAAATAAGACTACTGAAGAGAATTTGTACTGCTAAATGTTTTGTTAACGGGTGTCAATGTGGATGTGATGAATTTGAGGGTATTTTAGTGCTCACCTGCAGCAGATGGCCTCTGCTTCTCAGCTGCTCTTATGATTTAGCTACAAGTATTTTAAATCCCAGCTGTCAGCCCATAAGCAGTGACCGTGAATGTTAAGATTCACACACAGCATCGCCAGTGGCAAGAACACACTTGCTGGGGTCATCCTGTTGTGGGAAAAATGACTCAGCTGACCTCTTTGCTTTGGGTTACTTAAAGATGTCAGAAAGAAATTGCAAAAAGAGGGCAACTTTGTCCATTTCATGGTATTGCCAGAGTCACGTATAGATCTTCTCTCCTTCTGAGATTAGAACTTTTGCAAAATACATCAGTATAACACTTTTATATATCCGCTGAAGTAATACTAATTTTAATATTTGTTTTACTTTGTAACTTTATATTTGTATAGGGTTCTGTTGGTCACAAAGTAGTTTCACATCCATTATCTCCTTTTATTACTAATTTTATTTATTTTAATAATTTTAGAAACCAAGGCTCAGGGAGGCATAAGGTAATGTTTGTGCGTGTGTAATTTAATGAGACCCAAAATGATATCTTTTTTAAAGCTTTTTTAAAAATGTTTTTTAATGTTTATTTATTTTTGAGAGAGAGACAGAGACAGAGACAGAGTGTGAATGGGAGAGGGGCAGAGAGAGAGGGAGACACAGAATATGAAGCAGGCTCCAGGCTCTGAGCTGTCGGCACAGAGTCCAATGTGGGCTCGAACTCACAGACCATGACATCATGACCTGAGCCGAAGTTGGACACTGGACAGGTGCCCTCCAAAATTACTGTGAGTAAAATCATAAGGGAAAACAAACCAAAAAATCCCATTTGGGTCAAGGACATAGTATTTAAGAAATTTGTCTCATGTAGATGTCTGGTGTTTGTTTTCTTTATCTTGAGGCTTCTGTCCTCTTGGAATAGTGCTATGAAAAATAGTACAAGGGGACCCCTAGAAAGACACAGAGCAAAGACCCATTCCAGCAGTGAGCCTCATACTATTTGAGGTAGAATTGCCATCAAAGGAACTCTCGTTTATTAATTGTAGTATTCAATGATTTTAAGTGGGCACATGGACATCTTGAAATAGAGTATTTCTCATCTTTCGTTACATGAAGTTCTGGCAAAAGTGTTGTGAGCAGCTTCTAGAAAATGTTTTTAGTGGTAATATTTTAGCCAATAAACAGAAGCCATTCTATTTTTTCCAAACATTGAATAAATTAACATAGAGAATCAGGAGCTTACCCAATAACTGGAAAAGCAAGGGAAGCCAAAGTCAGGGAAACTACTAGTGATTTTCTTAAAGTAACAAGTCAGGTGGTTCTTCAGAGCCTGCTAGAGAAATGCTGAAATTATGAAGACTCTGGAAAACTCCCACCAATTACCTCTGTCAGCAGTAGCAAAGTGAGTTGTTCATAGGCCTCACTGGGAAGCAGCTGTGAGGCACAAACGACAAAATATCTGGCTATAATTGCCTCCAGAGATTATGGTCTTTACCTTTTTCATCCTCTGAGTCTCAAGTAAGTGCCTCTCACAGGAAAACTCTAACTTTGAAGGACAGGGGAGAATGTAATCGTTAACTTCTCTTTTGTTTTGCAAGGAAATCTTAGAATGAGGTTGTGGTGCTATTGGTTTGTCAACAGACAGTTCAACACAGCCCATTTCTTTGTCCAACTTGGCATCCATGGCATTTAGCTCATATTTAACTTCCAAATCAAGACCATAGCACCACCACACTCTGCCTACGATAATACAACTCCTCTTACATAAATGGGCCTATGCTATGCCCATATGTCATTTAAACACCTCGAGATTATGCTCATTGCCTTTTTAGCTCACTCTCTCTTTGGTGATACTGTAATTTAATTATTGGATTATAAGATTAACTATTATTGTTTTTAAAGTATTTATTTTTGGGAGAGCGCAAGTGGGGGAGGGACAGAGAGATGAGGACAGAGAATCCAAAGTGGGCTCTGTTCTGACAGGCTGACAGTAGCGAGCCCAATGTGTGGCTCAAATTCACAAATCGTCAGATCATGACCTGAGCCGAAGTTGGACGCTCAACCAACTGAGCCACGTAGGTGCCCCCAAATTTATTATTGATATACCTCATGTTCAATAGTAAGGGAATGTAAAAACAAAAGTTAATCAGTTAACATATATAAATACATGTATGTCATGGTCGGAAGTAAAATATTCATAGCTGCTACTGTCCTCCAGTCACACATTTGTAGGTTACATTTAAAACTTCTTTCTTGACTCTTGTTTCCTTTGCCGTAATAAATTATCTCGGCTGGTCATGGTTCTTTACTAGGATCTAAACCTTATCTATTGAAATGCTTGTGCTACTTGTCATTCTGCATATACTGCACTGCCACAGCTTTTTATTAATTTTTACTACTGAACAGGGGAGTGCTGAGTGGTGCTCCTATAATCGCAGGCTCTAGATATACCCTTCCATTGTCCCATACGTGGTAGTAAATATTTCCTCTTGAAAACCAGGAACAGTCACCCAAGAAGGAAAAATAACTCCCTTATTTGCCTGTAGATTTAGTGGCATGAGGAATCCAAAGTGATCTAGTGGAAATTTCAACTTCCATTTCAAAGAAACTCTTGTTTAATCCTCTGGTAGAAAGATTCCTCTTTGGAGAACTTAAATTTCTAAAACAAGCAGAGTTCTAAGGAGATGAAACAACTATTTTCCTAGTTCATCATTAAGGATACTAGCCAAGGAGCTAATCCCATTTCTACCTTTTGATTCCCAGATTGAAAGTTCCTTACTAAGGGAGAAAGATCATGATGTATTGTCTACTGTTTTCAGAACAATTAGGTTCAACTGACAGTTGAACAATTAGGTTCAGAACAATTAGGTTATCACCTGACAGTTGAGTCCTCATTTCTCATGAGGCAGGTTCAGAGTTGTCTAACATATTATGTTAGCTCTTTTTTTGGTTACTTTCATTTCAATCTAATGCTAAATTCTTTTTTTTTTTTAATGAAATTTATTGTGAGACTGGTTTCCATACAACACCCAACAGGTGCCCTCCTCAATGCCCATCACCCACTTTCCCCTCCCTCCCACCCCCCATCAACCCTCAGTTTATTCTCAGTTTTTAAGAGTCTCTTATGGTTTGGCTCCCTCCCTAACTTTTTTTTCCTTCCCCTCCCCCAAGGTCTTCTGTTCAGTTTCTCAAGATCCATGTAAGAGTAAAAACATATGGTATCTGTCTTTCCCTGTATGACTTATTTCACTTAGCATAACACTCTCCAGTTCCATCCACGTTGCTACAAAAGGCCATATTTCATTCTTTCTCATTGCCAAGTAGTATTCCATTGTGTATATAAACCACAATTTCTTTTTTTTTTTGCATTTCTTCATAATTTTATATATAAAACAAATAATACATTGAAAATAAAATGGATATTTTTTCTCTCCAATTCTTTTTTTTAATATTAAATTTATTGTCAAATTGGTTTCCATACAATACCCAGTGCTCATCCCAAAAGGTGCCCTCCTCAATACCCATCACCCACCCTCTCCTCCCTCCCACCCCCCATCAACCCTCAGTTCTCAGTTTTAAGAGTCTCTTATGCTTTGGCTCTCTCCCTCTCTAACCTCTTTTTTTTTCCTTCCCCTCCCCTATGGACTTCTGTTAAGTTTCTCAGGATCCACGTAAGAGTGAAAACATATGGTATCTGTCTTTCCCTGTATGACTTATTTCACTTAGCATAACACTCTCCAGTTCCATCCATGTTGCTACAAAAGGCCATATTTCATTCTTTCTCATTGCCAAGTAGTATTCCATTGTGTATATAAACCACAATTTTTTATCCATTCATCAGCTGATGGACATTTAAGCTCTTTTCATAATTTGGCTCTTGTTGAAAGTGCTGCTATAAACGTTGGGGTACAAGTACCCCTGTGTATCAGCACTCCTGTATCCCTTGGGTAAATTCCTAGCAGTGCTACTTCTACATCAATGCTAATTTGTCACTATGTTTAAAAATGTAGTCCTCCTTTATGTTCTCTAAAAAACCCTAGGAAATCCATTTTTAAGTTTCTAGATTAAAATTTCATATCACCTGTATGTAGGCCTGTGTTAGGAGTGTGGTGAAGGGCACAAGAAGGGCATTATTATCATTTAGAAATGGTTCCAGTTAGGTGCCTCTGGGTGGCTCAGTCAGTTAAGCATCTGACTTCTGCTCAGGTCATGATCTCGCAGTTCCCCGGGTTTGAGCCCAATGTGGGGCTCTGCACTGACAGCAGGCCTGGAGCCTGCTTCGGATTTTATATCTCCCTCCCTCTCTCTCTGCCCCTCCTGCACTTATGCATGCTCTGTCTCTCTCTCAAGAAATAAATTTAAAAAAATAATTAAAAAAAAAAATAAATGATTCAAGCTATACATTCCTAAGTAGTAAATTTCCCTCTCCATCCCGAAAGCTTTGGAAAGGGCATGGGGTAGCATGCACAAATATGTAAGATAGCGATCTCTCTCTATATACATATCTGTATATCTGTATATATATGGATCAACCTCACTGAGAGAGAAATAAAAGGAAGTAGCTAAAGCATATGGGCATAACATGAAAATTCTCCTGACGTTCTGTGGGAAACCAATCACCACCCTCACTGAAGGGCCATGGACATAGCATTTCTTGCTCTCTCATTTGTTTTTGTTATCCATACTTTCTTGCTCATGATTTCAAAGTCATATCTGTGTTAAAATCTACAATCCTGACCTTTACTTTGAGATCCAGTGCTTTAATCTGTTCCTAGACACATATGGCTCTTTATTATTTATTTCTAATTTACTTCATACGTTGTTATGAGGATATTATGACTTAATACTCTAATATGCAATCACAGAGTGCTTTGCATGGTGGCTAGCATAGAATAAGTACTCAATAATTGCTGGTTGAAATATTGTTAATAGTATATGTACTACTTTATATACTATTATCAAAACACCTGGATATTCTACACTTCTTTAATACACATTTAAAGTTCTTTTTACACATTTTCTTTTTTTACATAGAGGCCATTAGCAATTCTTAGTTTAGATCATCCTGTCGCTAAGGATAATGAACATATTACATTTTCCTTGTTATGACGTTTTTCTTGCTTTATTTTCTAAATAATGTATTTGAAAGTCATATTTTTAAATAAGAGGTCGGAACTGAGAGCTGTAGAATAACATGATCCAAATTCAGGTGCACTAAATTGAAATAATAATAGTTAACATTATTTTTATGTGTGTCAGGCACTGTTCAAATCATTTTAATAAGTTTGCTCATTTTATACTCAGATTACCCATATGAGATAGGGAATACTGGTATTCTCATTTTACAAGTGATGAAACTAAAGCACAAAGGGGTTATGTCAATTATTTTCTGTTGTATAAGATTACCTCCAGATCCAATGCTTCATTACAACAGTCATTTATTTAGTTCATGATTCTCTAGGTCAGCAAATTGGTCTGGGCTCAATGGAGCAGTTCTTTTGTCATGGTTGGGTACCCTTATGCTTTTGTGGTTAGTTACATATTAGATAAAATATAGATATTTTAGGAGGCTCTGCCTCTGGGGGTTGGGTAAATGTTGCCTGGGGTGATGGTGGTGATGGGGTCATAATCTCTCATCAGCCAGCAGACCATTCAGGGTTTATTCGCTTGCTAGCTTGGTAGACAGAGTGAAAGAGAGAAAGACTTAAATTTGGAAGTGGCACAGTCTTGCTCACCACATTCTGTTGGTTATAGCAAGTCATAGTGCTGTCCAAGATTCAGGGGAGTATACCTGAAGGATATCCTGTTCCCAATGGGGGGAGATGCAAAGTTTCATTGTAATGGGATGTGGTTAGTGGCCCAAATTTACTGAGTACCCATTTAAACTGAGGGGGTAAAGATGCGAGAGAGCGAGAGAGTGAAGGGTGCAGGGGTGAGAGAGAGAGTATGTGGGAGGGAAGGAAAATAGAGAAAAGGAGAGAATATCTAAGTTTATTGGGGATCCTTTAATCTATTAAACCCGATTTTTGAATGACCACCCATGATAGTCTATCAAATTATGGAAAAGAAAATATTAAAATTAGAATTCTAAAGTCTTCCTCATCATGAAATTTGGTATCTGTCTTCAAGTGCAGAGAACATTGCTGCAAAGTAAGTTGCAGAGAACATTGCTGCTGAAAATTTTAGAAAACTTTTAGTTGGTGTGATGTTCAAAGTGGCAGACAGAGGTCAAAGAACTCTCTGAAAATCCATTACCTGTAATGACTTTGAGCTCTTACTTTTATTAAATTTACTTATCATATAGCAGATGGAGAAAGATTGTTTTGTGGTTGTACTCGAAGATTGTCTCATGTTACTCTAAAATTAAACAATTTTTTTAATTTTTTTTTTTTTTTTTTTGAGACAGAGAGAGACAGAGCATGAGCACGGGGCGGGGCAGAGAGAGAGGGAGACATAGAATCTGAAGCAGGCTCCAGGCTCTGAGCTATCAGCACAGAGCCTGATGCAGGGCTTGAACTCACAGACTGTGAGATCATGACCTGAGCTGAAGTTGGATGCTCAACCGACTGAGCCACCCAGGCGCTCCTAAAATTAAACAATTTTTAAGCAAACATTTATTGAGCACCTTCTATAAGTCAAGCATTTTGTTATAAGAATTGAGATACAAAACAAAACATCATGCTTTTCTGGCCTGATATAATACATAAGCAGAGAACATAATACCATGTAAATCTAAATTAGTATAGAGGCACGTACAATGTAATTTGCTAGACAAGGCTACCCTACCTTAGAATTAGGATGTTGGAAATTGGGGGGAAGATTTCTTCAGAGGATGTAGTTTTATTTATTATTTATTATTTTTTTTAATTTCTGCTTCTGTCTTTTTCCAGATCACCTAAGAACCTTGGAAACTTTCTACCACATTTTTCCTAAAACCCAAGGTGTGCCAATGAATTCTGTCAGTGTTATATATTTCATAAAGTTAGGTATTTATTTATTTTTATTTTTTTATGTAATTTATTGTCAGATTAGCTAACGCACAATGTGTACAGTGCGCTCTTCGTTTCGGGAGTAGATTCCCATGATTCATCACTTACATACAACACCCAGTGCTCGTCCCAACAAGTGCCCTCCTCAATATCCATCACCCATTTTACCCACACCCCCCAGCTCCCATCCCTATCAACCCTCAGTTTGTTCTTGTATTTAAGAGTCTCTTATGATTTGCCTTTCTCTCTGTTTATAACTATTTTTTTCCTCCCCTTTCCCCATGGTCTTCCTTTAAGTTTCTAAAACCCCACATCTGAGTGAAAATGTATAATATCTGTCTTTCTCTGACTGACTTATTTCACTTAGCTTAATATCTTCCAGTTTTATCCACATTGTTGCAAATGGCAAGATTTCATTCTTTTTCATGGCCAACAGAGGATGTAGTTTTAAAAGAGGAATTTTAATGACCAGGACAATGATGGGGATTTGAAAGGTGGAATGTAGAAATATTACAGAAACAGTAACTACAATTATAGATTGTACTTTCAGTTATCTATGGATAAGAAATACTGAGAGGCTAATACAGTAACAATGACAAGAAGGATGGAGAGAAGGAGGGACATTAGAAACGTGTAATTAATAGATTTATAGAAATTAGTGACTGATGTGAGGGCCAAGAAAGGAGGAACACTTGCAGATAATTCCCGTGGGCATATAAAATTGCATATCTAGATTTCACATACACATATATACTACATATGTACTGCATAGAAAGGATGCAGAGGAGGAGAGCTTCCCATAAATACCAATATAGAGAAAATTTATGTACAAATTTGCTCATTGTAGCATGAGAATTTTTAATGGCAGTATTCCAAAAATACAGATATCAATATACATAGAAATGGAGATCAAGACAAAATGAAGGTAAATTTCTAAAATAGATTTGTAACCTTGGGGTGCCTGAATGGTCAGTCTGTTAGGCATCTGACTTCAGCTCAGGTCATGATCTCGCAGTCTGTGAGTTCAAGCCCCGCGTCAGGCTCTTTGCTGACAGCTCAGAGCCTGGAGCCTGCTTCAGATTCTCTGTCTCTGGCTCTCGTTGACCCTCCCCCACTTGTGCTCTGTCTCTGTTTCTCAAAAATAATTAAACATTAATAAAAGTTAAAATAGATTTATAAGCTTTAGATTTTTTAGGATATTTTATAAACATTTCCATAAGTGTGTGTAGGCTATAGGTTTGTAACCTATTTGTCTTATGTTGAAAGCACTTCCCAGGCCATTATATAGTCTAAAAGCATGCATTTTATAATGGCCACATACTGTTCTATCACGTGATCCTGTTATACTTTACTTTGTTCATTTTCCTAATACTAATTATAATCCGAGGACTTGTATTTAAATCTTTTACCACACTGTCAGCTAACTAAAGGATGACCTGTTTGTGGCATTTTCCCTCACCGTGATCCTCTCCATGGAGGGAAGGATGATTTTATTATTTGCTCTGAAGCACTAAAAAGTGTGCCTGAACTCATGAGCAATAAAAACACGGACTCCATTTTCTCCAAAGCTGACAGGGCGGACTTCTCCCTTCTCAGTGGCAAGATTTGGGCTTAGAGGAGAGATAGGTTATGTAATATCTTGTTTCTCCCTTTCAAATCAACCTGTTTTAGGAAATGGATTCCCTCATGGACTCTTAGATGTTACATTATAAAGGTTGCGATATAAAGGGGCTTTAATTGGGAGTACAAGATACCCATACCAGTTTTCCTCGTAAGTGACTACAATGTGGCTTTTACCAGGGCACATGTATCAACACATGTTTACTGTGTATTTATTTCATTTAACTAATACATATTGCATTTCTACAAAGGTACTAAGAGAGATAAAAATGACCTTTCACATCTTCTTTGTAAAAAAAGAGGAAGTAAATACTACATTATACTGAAGGTCAACGCAACAAAGTCCAGGATGGATGTGGCCCAGAAGTAAATTATATATATATATCACACACACGCACACACACACACACACACACACACACGTATATATGTATGTAACATATATATGTATATATTATCCATACATATTTATAGGTTTGTGTAAACATATACATATTTAAGAGTATAATACACACATATGCATATAAATAATGTATATATGTTTACACACACATACAAGCAGGTCTGTATATATAGAAAGGGAGTCCGTGTTGACCTCCATTTTGTAAAGTATTTGAATTGGCTCCCATTATTTAAAGGTAGCAAGATTTTACATAAATATCTGGATGTTTTTACTTTCTTGAAAAGCAAGAAAATCGAGAAATCCTGTTTCTGAATCTAAATATTACAGCGTTTCTGTATTCTTTGCATGGTGACAGTTAGATAGACCTGAGAAGTTACTAGCACTTGTTCAGTTGTCCTTTCTGGATGTATAATTCTCATGAATTCTCCAGTTGGCTACAATAAGAGAATTCATTAATTTTTACCTCATTTGCCTAGTTTCTGTATATATTTGATTTTGAAAATTCTACTTCATACTATATATAATAAAATAGTGCATTTCAGTTCACAGAATCTACTCCTTTGGACATCATCTTCATAGAGGTAACTATAGGAAACCAAAACAATACAGTTCAACTACTTCAGTCAAAAACTTTTAATTTAGAGAAAAGTCAGCAAAATTGATAGTCTAAACCTTAGCAAATGTTTGAGTGGAATAGACTATTTCTGTCAAAGCAATAAGCCTAGTAACTCTATAAGGATGCAACCTATATTTTTATAGATACAGTGGATATTTCATTTTTGTCAGTTCTTGCACATCACTAAGAGTGATGATTTATGCTTGAAGCGTGTTATACACAGACTATTATCTCAATTTCATGTTGGGTGACATTCTTGCCACCTATTTCATTGTCAATTTCTTAGAGAAAGTAATGTCTGAGCTCTTGTTCAGATGCACCACATATTTTAAAATCATCTATAGCCCTCGAGATGTTTAAAAAAAGGACAATGTGATAGTAACTGCAAAATTCTGTGTGTATAGAATGTACATTGATTCCAAATTTATTTTCCTTATATGATTAATTCTCATGTTTCTCACTAGGAATCTGTTATTTAATTATGTATGGCCATAAAAAATGCTCTTCAATAATTATTCTGGTAAATATATGTTTTTTAGGTTGATTCTTCTGTTTCAAAGAAAAAAAATAATCCATTTCATAAAAGATGAATTTGTCTGAATGATGGCTGACTATACTGCATTGCAAAATCAGGGATATTTACTATCTATCATAGTTCAGGCTATTTATTTTCACAAAGAAGGCATTGATCTAGGAATCAAAGGTATACATTTGGCCTTCCATGTCATTAAGTCAACATCAATCCCTCCCTACAATCTCCAGAATAAAAGTGAAATTCCAGTCAGTGTTTTCAGTTTTCACAACACCAAACTTCTTATATTATCAGACTTTTATTCCTAAGGATTATAATTTATAAATGTATTATTTTTCTTTTTTGTCTAAATCGTAGGTTAAATCATATTTTTAATGGATAATAGTATATGTTATAATGATACATATTGTTAAGTTTATCTCAAATATTACATAATAATTTTATAATATTTAATGTGACGTTTCTCACCAGCTAACATGTAAAATATATAATTAATGTAACTAATTTCCCCTCCTACAACCATTGCTATAGGGGATACAAAAACATACAATTTAAACTCTTTTGCATCTTCCAGTATAATACCAGAGACTGCAGATTGCATATAATTGTTAAATTATCAAAATTTAAAAGCTTAATATTTTAAAACTTTATTTTTTAAAGTTTATTTTTATTTATTTTGAGAAAGAGAAAGAGAGAGATAGAGAGAGGTAGAGAGAGACAGAGAGAGACAGAGAGACAGAAAACATTAACAAGGGAGGGGCAGAGAGAGAGAGAGACGAAGAGAGAGAGTCCCAAGTAAGCTCCCTGCTGTCAGTACAGAGCCCAATGTGAGACTCAATCTTACGAATCATGAGATCATGACCTGAGCCAAAATCAAGAGTCAGATGCTGAACTGACTGATCCACCCAGGCACCCCTAAAGGTTTAATATTTTTAAAAATGAAGCACTCTCCAAACATATGTTATAATTTTGTTTCATCCATCAGTAGTTACCTTAGGAAAGGATCTTTTGACTACCTGACCTCTGCATATGCTCTCTCTTTTGGTTCTCCTATTTGACTAACTGATTTTTTTTATATACTATTCTTATTAGTGTTCCTTAACCATCTTGCCAATTGTTTTGTTTTTTTTTATGTTTCTTAGAGGGAACTCTATTTTTCTTTTTAAAAGTTGGATGTCTATCTAGAGTTTTATATAAACAAGTTCTCATTTTCTGCTCCAGAAATCCTGAGTCGATCAGAAATTGTTTTAGTGAAGCTATTTTCCTTGGATTTCATTAAAAGTATAATTTTTAAAAAAACGGGCCTCAATTTTTATCTACTATATATTTCTATTTATAAATTCCTGGATCAGGATATATTCTTTTAGGATAAGCTACAGACCTGTCATTCTCTGAAAGAATTCTCTTGCTTGTGTTCACTGGGAAAATTATGTGTTCCAAATTACTATGAACCAAATCTGTTGTCTTTGTCTTTCTTTTTTTTAGAAACCCTCTGGAGTACGATGATATTAATATACTATAATATTTGTAATGTAGTTCTCCAGGAGACATATTAACAAAGTTCCTTGACAGCATTTATTTCTGCTGGACTAGATCACTTTCACAATTCAACTGGGGTGAAAGATAATTTAGTAAAATTTGATAGATGTGGAGATGCTGCATGTAAATTCTTATGGATAAGCAGGATGTTAAAGCCAGAATTGGGAGAGAAAATATGTAAAGAATAGGACATAATAAAATATATAGACATTGGCCTTTCAATTGGAAAGAATAGAGAAATTTTTCTTACTATCACATTCTCAGCTAGCTAATTATTTTGTGAATGTTTATTCTGAAATACAGAAACAGTTCTAATAGTTGTCAGTCTGTTGGGGACATCAAATAGCTATTTTGTCAAGACTACAGTGTCACTAGTTGTGTGTCTCTAAATGAAAGTTCTGCATGTTAATGTTAACTGTGACATGAATAGTAATATTGGCATTAGAGACCTTCTGAAATGAGAACAACATTCATGATTAACCTACAGAGTACAAAAATTGGGGAATCATCTGGTAACATCATAAAGCTGTGTTGCATTGCAATTACATTTTCATTAGTGATGAAATTGTTATGGAATAATGAGGGAACTTGAAGTGCAGTAACTTAGGTGAAAACAAATTGTTGCACCAAGTTTACAACTTCCAGTTATTTTAATGATTAACAATTTTCCTTTAATGCTTGAATAAAATTTAGAGGTGGACTTCCCAGTGGACCAGTGAGTTTGTTGCTATTATTTACATTTTACAAATGAGAAAATTAAAATTAAGGGAAATTAAATAGAGTGGATATGTAAATTTATGTTCCTTTCCTTATTTCTTTGTTTTTGAGAGCTGTACCTCACCGCCTCTTATACAGTATTGTTAAAATCCGTGGTCTTTCTTTCTTTACCTCCAGGAGAAGCAGTCTTAAGATCTGTGGAAACTAAAAACGATGATTAATCTGCAGATGGGCCCATGATTGTAGCAAGGCCAATAAATCCTCTTTATTGAGGATTGATACAAACACTGTGGAAGAGGGGATTCCTTTCTTTCTGGGGTCCTGAACCTTACAAATTACAAATCCTGGCATTCCTCAGGCAACTATTTTTGCTCACATATGAAGAGATTTTACAAAAGAATACAGCTGATCGAGTGTATGGCAGAACTGAAAGATGGCAAAAAAAAAAGAAAAGGAAAGGAAAGGAAAGGAAAGGAAAGGAAAGGAAAGGAAAGAAAAGAAAAGAAAAGAAAAGAAAAGAAAAGAAAAGAAAAGAAAAGAAAAGAAAAGAAAAGAAAAGAATCTCATTCGAGGCTAAAATCTGAAGTTTAAAAAATTCTGGCCATAAAACCTAGTAGAGGGGAGTCAGATATACATGTAAGTGCGATAAATACTATGCTAAAAATCTTTCTTAGAGCACTTATATTCTCTTCAGTAAAATCTGCTTCATTTCTCAAGCTGTACAAGGTCTAATTCTTTGAACAATTTAAGACATACCTATGATAGTTATTGACACCATGGAAGTGACTTGTTAATAAAGGAATAACGAGTCCATGAAACATGTTGAAAAGAAGAGTAATCAAATTCAGTGTAAAATGTAGAAATTAAGGAGAAAATTATTTGTGGAGTTCTGGATAGTGTTAAGGAATAGAGAACAAAGGGTTAATTCTTAATGTATTTACTGACTTTGTGATGTGTGAATTGTGAATGTGTTTCTATGGATTTACAAAAGTAACATGGAAGTACCAGTACAGAGACGACCCTCAGGGTAAAATCTATATTGGCCTCAATACATTATAGCTTTGTGGGCTTGCACTTAACTCTCTCTTGCTATTCTCAATTGTGTTTGAGTCTTCGAGGGGCATTATTTTTTGTTTGACACACACGCTGTGTGTAGTCCATAAGCAGTTCCTATCCTAATGGTTTGAAAGTGCTGATCCTCTCGAAAGAGTAGTTTTTACTTCCTGGAAATAGTTCTCTCAGATGCCAGGTGATGCCTGATGACTCTGAATATAACTTTCTTGAAGGAGGATAATAACACTACTTTTCCATTTTATCCCCTCTATTGTGAAAGGGAGAAACTGTTCTCACGAGGCTCTTCTAGGAAACAGCTGTAGAGATGATGGCAATTGGTACTGAGACTGGTGTCAGTGCCAAGCAGTGGTTTAGGAAGACATATTGTTAATCTTCAAACCAGATTTGAAGCTTTCAGGGATGAGGAGACTGAGGCTCCAGGAAGTTCTAAGTGATGGGAACCTATGCAAAACTGAAATTAGATGACACGTGAGAATACCTAGTGCAAACATTGTAGAGGGTAGGTGGTTACCTTCAGTTCTGCCCTTTCCTCTTCTTTTCCTACCCTCTGCTTTAGTTCGAATGTTTGTGTCCTCTCAAAATTCCTACATTGAACCATAATGCCCAAGGTGATGGTATTAGGAAATGGGGCCTTTGAGAGGGAATTTGGTCATGAGGGTAGATCCATTATGAATAGAATTAGTGCTGCCCTAAGAGAGGCCCAAGAGAGAGCCTCCTTGTCCCTCCCAACACATAAGGTTATAGTGAGAAGACAGCCATCAACAAAGAAGCTGCACCTTGCTAGACACGCATATGCCATCACCTTGATCTTGGACTTCCCGGTCTCCAGAACTGTGCACAGTAAATTTCTGTTGTTAATAAGCCACCCTGTCTATGGTATTTTGCTCTAGCAGCCTGAGAGGATTAAGACACCCTCTTTTCCACTGCTCCTCCCCCATCCTTTTCTCTTTTCCTTGTTTCCTTTGCTGAATACTTAAAGCATTTTCCATTTAGGCTTCTCTTTAGTTATTACAATGACCTGATTCGGCAATTTGTGAGATTTTTAAGCCTTTTTCAATCCTACATTAAAACTGATGTCAATTATCTGGTGAATTTTACAGTTCCAGATAGAGTGAAAACTATATATTGACCTTGTTTACTGAGTACAGGAAATTCCCAGGTAGTGTAGCTGCAGTGGCTCTTGCATTCACGTCAGAATGAGCTAAAGTCTAAAAATAGATTATGTTCTGTGCGTAAGATTCTTCCCTAGCGCTTTCAACTTCTGTTTCTTAGAAACAGTTGATGCAGCTCAGAGGCAAAAAAAAAAAAAAAAAAAAAAAAAAAAAAAAAAAAAAAAAACAGTGAGAGTAACTCCATAATTCACAGTGGAAGGAAATTATATTAAATTCCTAATGAGTTCTGACACATAACGTCAGAAAGTGCTGTAAGTCACAGGAACATTTTTAGGAGTAGCCTTGCTGAAAAGTTACATATTTGAAACTTCATAATGTGAAGCGCATTTATATATTTATAGCTTTATTTATATATTGATAGGCTGTGTCTTTGTAATCTATTATATATATATATATATATATATATATACACACACACATACACACACACACACACACACACTGACAATTTCTAAATTTATAACACTTTTGGGAAATCATCTTTTGAAATACCCTGATTTTTTCATTATACAACCTAGTTCTTTTGTTAAATTCCTCTCCCCCGCCCCACCCTGTTTAATTAGGATGCCATCTTTCTTTCTGTCTTTCTTTCTTTTTTTTCTTTTTTAACAAAAGGCATGTCTAGAGTTTGCTTACTGCATCAGTAGTTAATATAAAGTAGTGTTTATATGCCAATGAACTTGAAGTCTCTGATTTGATGATGTGTGTAAATGTAATAAACCATCTGCAAGGGTGGGGTTTTGGAGTGTGAGGGATTAGTAAGAACTCAGCTAAAGCCTCTCATCTCTATGCTTTCAGACCTTTACCATGACCCAAAATGTGTTCTGTAATTACCACTGTATATATCTGCCTTGTCTGTCTGTGTTTGAGCGCCTAGAGGAGAGTAATCATACCATATTCAGTCTTGTGTTGCCCTCAATGCTTCTTGTGATGCTTAACACGTACTCTCTCAAACCTCATGGCAGGGAAGAGTGAACGTGTGACCTGGGGGAGCTAAGGATATAGTTTGTAGAAGTCTGTTACTACCACAGTGCTGCTGTGAAGTCTTTTGTTTTGAAAATTCATTCGGGCTTGGATTCCTTACCTAAAATGCACATGCCACTTACTCCAATTGGGGGGGGGGGGGAGGTGGTTGCTTTAAATTCCATTATGTTGAATGAAATTTCCATGCTAAAACATGTGCTGTATTCACCCTGAAATGTATGAAGATGGATACGCATCAGAGGGTGTTGAATTTAACTGAATTTAGCAATCCAGTTTCAGAAAGCCAGGAATACAGATAAGTCAGCTGAAGACAAGGTAGATATAATTTTTAATCTTCTGACTTCGTTCCAGTGTTCTATATCTACTTTTCTTTCATTTCCTCTTCTCTGTGTCTTCATTACTTCCAACAGGCTTTGTACGCTCATTTATTGTCAACATTTATGCCAAATCTCAGAGGAGGGGCTAACAATGACTATTAAACACAGGCTCCAAGATCACATTGTCACTGCTAAAGGATATTATAGCCCCACTGAGGGGCTAAATAAGCAAATATATATGTTCCAAACTGGCCTGCTTTGATGACTGAATTCTGACATTTGAATTACAACCAATGTAGCATAATGGCAAGATTAGGGACAGTGGGACCTCACAAAGCCAAATCCATATCCTGGCTCTCTTATGCTGTTTGTATGTCTTTGGACACATTTAAGCTTTCGATGACTGGCATTGTTTTGGGTGCTTCGTATATTTGATTTGATTTATTCCTCTCTGCCACATTCCTGAGGCTGTTTGTATCTTCATTGTACACATGAAAGGGCACCATGTCTTTAAGAAGGACTAAATTATGCTGGTGTATGAATCTACAAAGTGACAGAGGTGGGATTGAACTCCATCAGTGTAATGTTAAAGCACTTTTCATGCAACCTGCTATCATCTGAAATGACTAACCAAGGTCTTAGAGAAAATGCTTCCAATTATTGTAATGCATTTTTAATACTATTTTTATAACAGTATTGGAATTACAGAAAAATGAGAAAATAGTAAAGAGCATTCCTATATACTCAACATCTAGTATCCCCTGTTATTAACACCTACAGTAATATGGTACATTTACTACAAGTAATGAACCAATAGTGATATACTATTGTTAACTAAAATCCATAATTTATTCACATTTGCTAAGTTTTGACCTAATATCCTCTTTCTTTTCCAGGATCCCATCCAGTGTGTCATATTACATTTAATTGGCATGTCTCCTTAGGCTCCTATAGGCTGTGACAGTTTCTTACTTTCCTTGTTTCTGATCATTTTGACAGTTTTGGAGAGTGCTGATGAGGTGTTTTGTAGGATTCTCCTCCATTGGAATTTTTCAGATGGTTTTCTCGTGCCCTGACTTGGGTTATGAGATTTGGGGAGGAAGATCACAGATGTGAAGTGCTGTTTTCGTCACATTATATGAAAGATATATGGCATTATGATTCATGACTGTTGATCATAACTTTGCCTGAAGTAGTGTTTGTCAGTTTTCTCTAATGTAAAGTTACTCTTTTCTCCACCTTTCCATATTTTACTCTTTGGAAGATCCACTATCAATAGCCGACATTTATGGAGGGGGATTTATTCTCTCCCTCTTTGATGGAGAAGTATCTACATAATTATTTGTAATTCTTCTACATGAGACAGTTGTCTCTTATCCATTTATTAATTTGTTCAATTATTATTATATATAAGTATAGACTTATAGATACTAATTTTATATCCTGGGTACTTATCTGAGTTTATTTTCTTGCTCAAAATTTTCCAGCTTTGGTTATGGGGAGCCTTTCAATTGGCTCCTAAGTCTCTTTGACATACTCCCATATAACTCCCAAAATTTTTTGTTTTGTTTTGTTTTGTTTTGTTTTGTTTTGTTTTGTTTTAGTGTGTCCTTACTTGCTAACATACCAAGCTTATCTTGTATAATTCCTGCTTCACTCCTTGAATCAGTCGTTTCTCCAAGGAGCTTCTGGTTCCTTTCATAGGAGAATGGTATTAGAAACCCAGATCTGGGCCCTTTGCTGCTGGGATGGACCTCTCAGCTGACCACACAAAGCAATGTATGTGTGTGTACTAACCCATGTATATACACATATCTATAAATATTTCTACTTGCAACTATATATAATATACTGAACTAAGTTCTTACTGATGTCTCCAACTCTAATCCATTACTACATGAATCATTCTAGCTTCTTCCCCTTGCTTATTGTAATGCATTTTTGCTGTTGTTATTGTCAAATGATCCTTTATTGAAATATTTTTCTTTGTAGTTCTTAACTGGTTGGGCATTCCACTGCACTACTATTGATGTCATCTATGATGTCACCAGGGTGGCAGCCATCAACAGTGCAACCCACAGATTGGGCACTTTCTGGGATCTCTATAATGGTTCCAGAGAGTTCTCTGGCTAAAGATCAGTGCTGCATCTGTTGGGCAGTGTTGACAATCCCAACAAAAGTGATATTTCCACTGTGCTTAATGTTTTCCTGCTGCTTCTGTCTTTTGGTAGTTCCTTGAGGGCGTTGGCAATCAGGACAGAGGCAGAAGGTACCACTTCAGTCTGGGCCTGTTCTGAATGATCAGTTTAATTGTAATCCTTACACCCTTCAAATCACCCATTGTTTTGGAAAAATCGCCACCAACCTTTTCTGGAGACAGGCCCAGGGGGCCAATTCTTTGGGGTTAGGGCAGACGTGGTGCTCACTGACTTCCCCACCAGTGCATATCAGGCATACAACTTTGATTTCATTGAGGTCAAATTTAGGCAACTTCGTGAAAGCAGCTGGTATCAGATGAACTCTGATTTGGGATGACAGAGATAGTTACACCTTCACCTCCTCTAAGCTGAAAGCCAAAAGTTGTAATACATTTTAATAGAACATGAGTATGATTTTTTTCTAACTTCTAATGATAAAGATAACATTTATTGATGGCTTACTATGTTTCAGGCATTGCCCTTAGAACTTTATTTGGATTATCTCCGTCAGTTTTCACACCTAGACTAGAAGTAGTGAGGATGCCTCCCTCCTTTTTTTCAAGTTTCATTTTGAACAACTCAATATTTATATTTTGAAATCTCACATTTACACAAAGAAAGAGATAAACTCAGAGATACTCACTAATTTGGCCAACTTCGTGCAGTAGTGAGTATGATAGTCTGTATCTTCTGACTTCAGAGCTTATCCCTAACTAGTCTGTAGATGAACTCCTGGCTCTCAGTATTCCTTTGGTTCTCATGGTGGGACTCACTGGGTGAATACAGTGTTGGCACCCTCAGGAAAACAGACAATACTGAGGCATTTATAGGACCAAGTGCATTAGACATGCCCAATATTTTTACTGTTTCAAGGCACTATCAACATACATCCATTATCTGATGAGAGCAATAAGAAAGAGATTGCAGAAGAATTTAACACATTAAACTCAAAGAAGCTTCTGTTTGTTATTTATTTTCATACAAACCTTCCTTCTGATAGCTGCTATTCTGAAATGTTGAAATTGTACCTTTTGGGAGTATGTGGACTAGGGCAATATGAAAACAATGCTTTATAGTTTTGGCAGACCAGCCAGAACTGCTTTTTTATACATCATGAGCGAGTGTTAATAAATGGTTTTTCCAAAATGGTCAGGACATGTAATGCCTAGTACTTGTATGAATGTGGTCATTTTGGTTTACAGGTTACATGAATGAGTAAAAATTCTGAGGGAATTTCTCTTGGGCATAAAATTATAGAGATTCCCTGGAGGAAATGAATGGTGACAAATTGAATTGGGGAAGCAGTTGTTATCCTAGGATCACTAGCAATACTCTGCTTATGTTATTATATACATGAGTGAATATAAAATCACTTGGGGTTGGGCATGAACTTGAATTTTCTTGACTTAACTCTCTATATGTGAGTATCACCATCTTCTTAGAGCTATATCTAGGCAGTGCCAAATGACTGGTCAGTTCAGTTGTTATTCTCTGTTTTGGCCTTTACCACCTGTCTCTAAGAACTTCCCATGTGACTCATGATTGTTTAAGTTTTATCATCAACTTTTGCATAAGCTCTGAGCCACAGATTCTCAACATAAAAATAATAGGCAGTTATTGATCCCCTATTAAATTTTTTTAATGTTCATTCATTTTTGACAGACAGAGAGAGATGCAGCATGAGGGGGGGAAGGGCAGAGAGAGAGGGAGACACAGAATCTGAAGCAGGCTCCAGGCTCTAAGCTGTCACCACAGAGCCCGATGCAGGGCTCAAACCCATGGACTGCGAGATTATGAACCTGAGCTGAAGTTGGATGCCTAACTGACTGAGCCACCCAGGTGCCCATCGGTCTCCTATCCCATGCAAAGCACTTTTAAGAGCACTTTACATGCAACCTTTCATTTTAACTTCATGACACTTTTATGAAATGGGTATTATTAACTACTTTTATTTTATGCATGAATATTGTTAAAGATGTTAAGAAACTTTCCTGAGTCTACACATTTCATACGGTGGTAGAGTTGGTATTTAAACCAAGGTGATTTTGCATCTCTAACTACCACTCTAGGGTATAAATCCAGGTAAATGGCAAGAACAAGCAATCCCAAATATACAATGGCTAAACTAAAAATGTATTTTTCAATCATGTTACGTACCCAATTCAGTTTGGCAAGGGGTTTGTGATCTGTAGTCTCTCTGAGACCCAGGCTGATAGAGTCTCTACTATCAGGTGTTGTATAGTCTGGAGCACAAGGTCTTCTCAGTCACTGTGGCAGAGGAAGAGACTGCTAGAAACTTCTATTTTAGTTCTTTTTTACTTAGATCCCAAAGTAACAGACTTTTTAGCTACAACTAGTCAGTGTCCCTGTCTAACTGCAGTGGGGCTAGGAAATATGTGGGTATAGGTAGAATAATGAAGTAGTATTAGATACTATATAATGTGCCCCTCTAAATTCATATGTTGAAGTCCTAGTCCATAATGGGACTATTGGAAATAGGGTCTTTAGAGAGGTAATTAAAGTTAGATGAGGTCCTAAGAGTGAGGGACTAATCCCGTATGGCTGCTGCCCTTATAAGAAGTGGAAGAGATATCAGGGTTAGGTAGCCATCCACAAAAAAGGAAGAGAACTCTCACTACAAACCAGACTTTCCACCACTTTGGTCATGGACTCCTAGCCTCTAGAACTGTGAGAAAATAAATACCTGTTGTCTAAAGTCACCAGTCTGTAATTTTGTTATGGCAACCTGAGCATATAAAAGCAGCACCACTGGGTCAGTCATAGCGATGCGATACATATTCCAAGGCATTGTTGGGAGAATTCAACTGAAAAAGAAGTAAAAATATTTCAAATTTAATTACTGAAGAATAATTGATGTTCAATAACTGTCAATTTCAAGGCTTTCAATTTACCTTGCATAATCCTAAACACTCCTAAAATTCTTGCCATTCAGTGCTTTTACCACTCAGTTGTTTTCATTGGGATTCCCTTATAGCATAGATTTTCCATTGATGGGTGTTTTAGTCAAGCTTCTAGAGAAAAACAGAATCACTAGTCAAGTTGACACATAAAATAAACCATCATAAAGGAGAAAACATGAAATATTTAAGAAGAAAAGGATTAACAAATTGTGTAGTAATCAACCTCTCAAATAATAAGAATGAGAGTTGTTAAAATGAGGAAGTATACATATTTTAATATTGATGTCTCAATTGCTTTCACAAATACTCCTGAATATCTTAATATATCTCAATCTGATTATAGAATATGAAAATAAATTTATGTGAACATGTTCGATGGTAAATATTATGTGATGTGACTAATACGCAATATTCAGTCACTTACCTTTTTATAAATTAGTTTTTTTTCAAATCTAGCAAATACCATTTTTGTTCCAATTCATAAATACTAAGCAATAATTCACAAAAGATTTTTGCAATTACGCTATCAATATAAATATTATAAAATGTTATTGTTTGGTTCTCTGAAAGCACAGAAATGTAATTTTGTATTGGGCTTTTAAAACTCTACATACATAGATAAATTTGGAAGGGCCCTATTTGTATGCAGTTTACATGGCAAATATTGATATGTATATTTCCTTCCCCACTCCTTTATTCTCCCCTCCAGGTTTAAATTCAGTGTTGTTAAGTAATTACATTTAAATGCTATAAAACTTGTTGTCAAACTGGAATTATTTCTATTCAAGTTTCCAAAAGTTCAAAATATTATTCAGAAAGTGTTTATGCCATGGAATGGTAGTATATGGGGAAGGTTTGTAAGACTTTTTATGCCTCATCATGCATTTTTTAAAATCTTGTCTAACTTATTTTTTTATTCACATTATTGTTAGCAACAGAGTTTACATATCCTAGTAGACTCACTGAGGCAAGAACCAGGACAAAGAAAATAATGTAAATAAAATCACAGTGAAAAAAGTATTTCAAAAATTTTATCCCACAGTGTATAAGAAAATCTATCCATTCCCAACCTCTCAAACTTGATACTGTTTTACTTTTTAATTATTTCCAATCAAATGGTAAAAAATATTTTTCATTATGAATTTCATTTACTCTTATATGATAACAAATTTGAGCATATCATTGTATCTCATTAGATATTTAGATCCCCTCTTTGAAGAGGTGACCATGTAAGCCTCTCATCCATTGTGCTGTTGAGTTGTTTGTCCTTTCTTTTTTTATTTATGATACACACACACATACGCGCATTCATATGCACATCCCTACCCATGTAAAACCATTATTAAAATACAGAATAGCGGTACTTCCGGTTATAGACATAGTGACAGGATAAGAAAAAGTACATGAAGTGCATGAATACATGTAACTTATTTTTGAAGATCTATAATTGGATTTGGTACTAAATTCACAAGTATTATTAGAATCTTAATACATAAATGCAGATATAAATAAAGGGAATAATAAGGGGCCAGATTTGTATCAATAATTACAGTATCTCATGAACCAAGTTTTGTGAGTATTCTCATTCTGTGTTCCTGTCTTCCATTAGAAAATTATTCCCTGATAAAATGAGTACTCAATAATAATTTATATTTAAGTGTGATAATTGTATGAAAAAAATATTACAGGAGTGATACTTGTGATGGTTTTTGTGAAGAGGAATCAGCTGTGTTCTAGTAGGAGTAGACTTGGACTTGGATTAGAAGACAGAATATCATTACTTATTAGTCATAAGTCCAATGATACATATAATACTTTGTTTTCCTTTAATCTTAATGTATATAGTACTGATTATACTATTATATTACTAATTGTACTATAATACTATAACATTACTAATACTAGAAGTAACTAATACTTGTGCTAATATTACAAACGTTTAAGCTTCTAGTGGGTTAAATAAGTCAAGATTAACATTTGAATTGCTGATGTAAGCTATTTAACAACAGAGAAATGTATTATGTTGACATAATTAAAAACAACAAATGAAATGCCCAACTACTTTCCAGTTTCATTTTTAACATTCAGGATTTTCTTCCAATAAAACTCCAGGTGAGAGTGAACATATTCTCTCTAAGTAAACAGATAGGCAGAGTGAGGAGGATTTGGAATGAGTGTGGGTAAGAATATGGGGATAAGATTTTGGAAAGAAAACTAACATTACTGATTGATCACTCAGACAAATGGACTAAGACCTTCTGTGTTCTCTCCATCCTCACAACAAACTTTTGAAGCAGGTATTTTGTTTTGTTTTTATGAATTATTAAAACAAGAATCAAAGAAATTAAGAAACTTGACCAAGGCCACGTGTTTAGAATCCACCAAGCTGAGGTGTTAAAATCACACCTGCATTTATTACACTTGCCCATAATGAGACAATTTCAGTGTCCTATCAGAAATGGCAATTCTGTTGTCTATATAATGCTTATTAGAAAGAGATAAAACAATTTTGTTGTAAGCCAACTAATGAAGTCATGGAGTTGAATTTTTTCACTTTTACATCCGAATGTCTATGCTTTACCCCATATATTTTAAACATTTACTCACAACTTTTACTTAATTAAGTCTTTATGTGTGGGGAAAAATTGTTTCATTTTCACATTTAACTAAAATGTTCAAGTAAAATCAAGCTCACCTAATTAGGTTCAGAGGAAATCAGAGCTTAACAGGGTATATCAACAGGCACAATTAATCCTCACAAAATCCTGCAATATTAAATATATACTAACATTCACCCAACATATAATTTATAATTTTAAGATGGAACATTGAAATCACATGGTTATTTAAAATAATTATTAATATAAAAAATTTACTATAAATTTTGCATAGGTGGCTATATTGGTATTGTTTTCAGTTCCACTAAAATTTTAAACCAAGCGAACCAAGTATTGGATCTTTTCAGTCAGTTGATTATGGCAGAAGCTGTTAAGTTTCCCCCAAATCACATTCCTTTTCTTCCTCTGCACACAGCTAGAGTACATTACCAAGTTAGGTATGACTATGTGACAAGTTCTTGTCAATAATATGTGCATGGAAATGGCGTGTCCATATCTGGACCAAGGCTTTTAAGGATGCAGATATGCCTTCTGTCCACTATTTTCTCCTCATTCCATGGCCTGAGTGAAGATGATAATAAGGTTCTAGAAGAGGTCAGGCAATGCCATAATCATTTCCTGAAGAATAGACACCTGCTGGTCAGAACACTAACCTTGGACTATTATACAACAGTGTTCACATTGTGTGAGAATTATTATACACTTCGAATTTTAATTTGTTACAGCAGTTTGTTCATCAGCTAATATTTAATGATCCTCACACCTTTTTGCCATATGAAGAACTGAATATCTAATAGCAAATATAATAGGGAGGTTAACAGATTAGTTTCTGAAGCCAAATTGTGTTGAACATCTTGTCTGCTACCTAATAGCTGGAAAATCTTTCTCTGCTTCTGAATTTCCTCATATGTAATATGGAGTCAATGATAGCATCTACCTCCAGAACTGATATTCATCTGGTATGCCTTGACAGTTGTAACAGCATGAATGTTAATAATATGTAAAAAATATTAAAAGTGCTTAGAATATATTAGGCATATTTGATACAATATATAGTAGCAGTGATAATATTTATTTAATTTTGATAAAATTGGAGATCTCTTCCAGGGAAGCTAGTTAAAGTCAGCTTTGGGGGAGGGGATGAGATGGAGGTGCAGATATTCTCAAGGTTTCATTTGTTTGTTTTTAACTCTAAAGACCAAGGGTAAATCTATAAAGAGGAATGTAATATGCATTTCTTTGAAGACACAAGAGCTCACATTTCCTTTCTCATGCAGCCTCAAGCAGGTTATATATTTCACCTTTTTATTTAAGTACTAAAAGTTTTTCCTACATAGTTTAAGAGACGTGTTTGCTTAGGAAATGTGGCAAAGAGATGAGTGTATGACAGTTCATCCTAATTTGTTCATTGGCTGATGGGCATTTTCAGTCCATTTACTCTACCTGAACTTCTGCAAAGATACTCACCTTAGGGAACCATCCAATATTGTATAGCCCACATCGGTTTTTGGTGTCACTGTCTAGATAGATAAAGCAGAATAGGGTAGACTTACTGCTTGGGTGGATGCATCTTAATAGTTCCTTTATACCAACCACTGATGCCTTACTTCTTGCCCCCGAGCTTCCTCAAGCTGTGTTTAGTTTCTGAAATGTACCCTTGGTCCACAATCTCTCAAGAAATCTTTTTAACTAGAATTCCTTATGAAATCTCATTTTCTCCATGAAACCACTCTAGCAACTTTATTTTTTTTTAATTTTTTAATGTTTTATTTATTTTTGAGACAGGGAGAGACAGAGCATGAACAGGGGAGGGTCAGAGAGAGGGAGACACAGAATCTGAAACAGGCTCCAGGCTCTGAGCTGTCAGCAAAGAGCCCGATGTGGGGCTTGAACTCACGGACTGAGAGAGATCATGACCTGAGCTGAAGTCGGCCGCTTAACCAACTGAGCCACCCAGACGCCCCCCACTCTAGCAACTTTAGAGAAACAAAAATAGTATATTACTCTCCTATGTAAATATGCATAATTTCATGAATACATATTCCATGATTTATTATAAATGTAATATAAATTTTAATGAATATTCATTAATCTTTCTGAATACATGTATTATGTTTCTGTGTGTCAGACTAGATTATTTTACTTTCAGCCCCTGAGATCAACAACGGAGTTATTAGCTTCATTCTTGGTCACATTTTAAAATTTGTCACATTTTGTAATGATTCTTACTGAGAAATATGTCCAAGATTA
Source organism: Felis catus (assembly GCF_018350175.1). Taxonomy (NCBI): domain Eukaryota; kingdom Metazoa; phylum Chordata; class Mammalia; order Carnivora; family Felidae; genus Felis; species Felis catus. The sequence goes on along the minus strand of NC_058371.1, from coordinate 167,278,813 downwards.
TATCACAGAATGCCATTGTTGCACTTTATGCTCAGATTTTGAGAAAATGAAGATTTTGAGATTGTTGAAGTCTTAAGCATCTCCAGAAATGGTAGCATTGTTTTTTTACCAGCCTCAGGTCTTTTTCTTTTCTATTTCTTTCTGGGCATTCATAAATTCTCAGATGTCTTCCTCAAGTTACAAAGGCCTGCCTTCTGATTCCACCTGTAGTCATTTTGGCCACTGTTGCCAGATGTCCGTTTATGTTGGAGACTTATGCATAGTGCTTAAGTTAGTGATACAGTTGAATACAATGAAAATGTGGAAGAATTCCCCTGAATCGATGTCTTTTTATACAGGGAAGTAAACAGAGTTATTAGCAATATGGGATATTGGGGGGAAAATTCTAGTAAAGCAATATGTATGCTTTCGGCTGTCTGTGTTTCCTTATCAAGAAGCAATGTGGTATACTAGAATGTATTTTAGGCTATAAATTAAAAACAAGGGGCGCCTGGGTGGCGCAGTCGGTTAAGCGTCCGACTTCAGCCAGGTCACGATCTCGCGGTCCCTGAGTTCGAGCCCCGCGTCGGGCTCTGGGCTGGTGGCTCGGAGCCTAGAGCCTGTTTCGGATTCTGTGTCTCCCTCTCTCTCTGCCCCTCCCCCGTTCATGCTTTGTCTCTCTCTGTCCCAAAAATAAATAAACGTTGAAAAAAAAATTTTTAAAAATAAAAATAAAAATAAAAACAAAAATGTAGGGTCCTGGCTTTGGTCTACTACTCACCCAGCCACTAGCAAATGATACAGTATCTGGGAGATTTAGCTATTCATCCTTCAAGTGGGAAGAATAAGCTTCGCTTATCTCAAAGTTTGCTGTGAAAATCAGGCAATATTTAACTGGCCTTCTGAAGCACTTCTTTTTCCAAGAGGGGGATAATAAGGATCTGAAATAATGTAACCTTTTATTCAAAGCTAAAAATATTGCTAGTTCCTTTCTATATAGTTTCCTCTTTTTAAGGGTACTCTATACATATTAATAATTATAATTCCATTAATAATGTTTTACCTACAGATAACATTTGGTAAGAAATCGAGGACTTTATGCACTGCATAGAATGTTTTTTGTAACAAAGTAAACCAGCTGTGGACCTTTACTCAATACATCAATACCTAGAGTTTTCAAATTTCTATTTCTGTTATATTCTGCCAGTCAAGGCTTTTTATATAAATATGAAAGAAAATGAGCAGCTAGTAGTACATTGGTGTGTCGTTCCAATGAACTTTAGAATGCTTAATATCATCTTGTTTAATTTCATGTTTCATAAAAGCTTCTCAATTGCCGGATCAATTACTTTCAATCTCCACATCAATCAGTCCAGATGGTTCTCATTATTTGCTAAGGATAGCTGCAAATTGAAATTTTTGAACTCATGAGGCATATTGTGTTAATCCCTGATATGGAAGGGTCCTTCTGCAGAATAAGTGGAGCTGAAAAAGGTGTGTTTTATAGTCACAAACTGAGTATTATTTAAGATTGAAAGGGACTCTTTAAAGTGTTATACCCAGATGAACATTAGAAAATGCAGTCTTGAGAAAAATCAAGTCAATTATGTATTCATTGCTGAAATAAGAACATCATTTCATTTCTGATTGTAATTTGAATTTTGATTTGAAGGTAAAAACAAACCCCTCAGGATTGTTTTATATTGCAGAATAAGCTATAACTTGTTCTGTAAACACTATTCGTTGTTACACTGAAAATGTGACTTACACTTCTTTGTGTATGATACAATCCTTTTACTGTCAATTTTTCCTGACATAGCTTACAGGTAGAATATGTTCCAATTTAAATAGTTTGAAAATAAAGTAGCTGATACGTGATAATAGTTTCACTTTTATTACTGACTTAACTAAGGTAATTTTTAATAGTTTCCAGTTGGTTGCATTTTAATGTACCTCAATCATTTTCTGTGTTGAACACAATTATGAAGATTTTTATTCAATCCTCTTACATTTATATAAACAATGTAATAACATGTTAAATTTTGAAGTGGGAATCAAGCCTCCACTTATTCTTAAATTTATTAACATATTTATTAGGGAAAGAAGATAATTCTCCTGATTATTTAAGCAAGTAATGGAAATTCATGAGAGACAGAAATAATAATTGAAGGGTCAATTCATTAAGAGGATATGACGCTTGTAAGTATATGTTCATTCCAACGTTGGAAGACCTAAATATTTAGAGCAAATATTAAGAGAACTAAAGGGAGATATAGACAACAATAATAGGGGATTTCAGTACCTCACTTTCAATGGTGGGTAGATTATCCAGTTGATGTGATGAGGGGACAGTAGACCTGAATAACACCACAGACCAACTGATTCTAACACATATAGAACCTTACATCCAACAACATCAGAATGTACATTCTTCTCAAGTGCACATGGAAGATTCTCCAGAATAGATCATATGTTGGGGTACAAAGCAGCCTTAACAAATTTAAGAAGATTAAAATCATATCTAGTATTTTTCTGATCACACTGGTATAAAACTAAAAATCAGTGACAGGAGGAAAACTGGAAAATTCACAAACATATGGAAATTAACACACTTTTGAACATCCAAAGGGTCAAAGAAGAAATCAAAAGGAAAAGAGTATCTTGAGACAAATATAACAACATACCAAACACAACATACCAAAATTTATGGGATGAAGCAAAAGCAAAAGTTCCCAAAGGGAAGTTTATAGCTATAAATGCATAATCAAGAAAATAGAAAGATGTGAAACAACACCTAAAGGAACTAGAAAAAGAATAACAAACTAAGCCCAGAATTGGCAGAAGAAAGGAAATAATAAATATTAGAGTATAAATAAATAAAATATAGACTAGAAGAACAAGAGTATAAAATTAATGAAACTAAGAGTTGATTTTTCTTTTTTTTTTTTCCAACGTTTATTTTTATTTTTGGGACAGAGAGAGACAGAGCATGAATGGGGGAGGGGCAGAGAGAGAGGGAGACACAGAATCGGAAACAGGCTCCAGGCTCTGAGCCATCAGCCCAGAGCCCGACGCGGGGCTCGAACTCCCGGACCGCGAGATCGTGACCTGGCTGAAGTCGGACGCCCAACCGACTGCGCCACCCAGGCGCCCCAAGAGTTGATTTTTCAAAAGGGTAAACAAAATGGAAAAACCGTTAGCTAGCCTAACCAAGAAAGACAAGGTAGGACTCAAATCAACAAACATATAGATGAAAAGGAGCACATAACCACTGACACTACAGAAATGCTAAGAGTCATAAGGGGCTACTATGAACAATTCTATGCCAACAAATTGGATAGCCTATAAGAAATAGATACATTTCTAGAAAGGTATAACCTTCCAATAATGGATCATGGGGAAGTAGAAAATCTGATCAGACCAATAATAACTAAGAAGATTGAAGCAATAATTAAAAACACCCTCAAAAGAAAAGCCCAGTACCAGATGGTTTCACTGGTACATTCTATCAAACATTTAGAGAAGAATTAATGCCAATCCTTCTCAAATTCTCCAAAAAACAAACACATGAAATTAAAGAGGTTGTTCACAGTAGCCAAGGCATGAAAACAACCAAGTGTTCATGGATGGATGAATGGATAAAGAAAATGTCATATATATATATATATATATATATATATATATATATATATATGCAGTGGAATATTACTAAGCCATAGAAAGAAGGAAATCCTGCCATTTTTGACAACATGGTTGGATCTTGAAGGCATTGTGCTAGGTGAAATAAGTCAGAGAAAGACATTTACTGTATGATCTCACTTATTTGAGGAATCTTCAAATGTCAAACTCATAGCAGAATGATGGATGACTAGTGGCTGGGCAGTGGAGGAAATGGACAGATGCTGTTTGAAGAGTAGAAACTTCCAGATAGAAGATGGGTAAGGGCTGAGTATCTGATATTAAAAATGGTGACTATAGTTAGAAATCTTTATTATATACTTGAAGGTGCTAAAAGCGTAGATCTTTAATGTCTCATCACACTACAAAACAATTTTAATCATGTGAGGTGATGGATGGGTTAACTAACCATATGTGGCAATAATTTTACAATATATATGTTGATCAAATTCACATCATACACCTTAAACTTACACAATATAATAGTTATATCTCTGTATAGCTGAAAAAAGAATAATTGAAAATATCCATCACATTGTATTGACATTCCCTTTGCTTCTGTCCTTTCTAGTAGACTTTGAGCTCTTGAAGACATTGACCAGGTATTCTCCTTGTTAACTTAACCAATATTTTCGGGGAATTCACAACCTTAGTTCATCCCTGGCAAATATTGACAGTAATAGACTAGGTGATTCAGGAAGGAATACACCTAGCATTTTGATGGAAAAAAAATGTGAATAAATCGTTTATTTGAATACACCTAGCATTTTGATGGAAAAAAATGTGAATAAATCGTTCTGATTAATTGTGGAGAATTCTTCCAGAAAATAGATAAAATTGGATTAGGCTAAGTAATATAGTGGTTAAGCATTAGATAAATCTTGAATGGCTGGAGGGTAGATATAACTGAACCAACCCCTTTGTTTTTATCAAGTTCTTGTTTTGTGGGCTGATATCTATCAAGTGGTACATGACTACTTACACGCATTATGGTGATTGTATTCCCGGAAATGTAACTAAAATAAATGTAACTAAAATAAGCTTTCCAAAATTATGAACAATTTCTAACTCTGGAAAAGTTTAATCGGGAACTCTGAGAATTTAATAGCACAATAGATGTAGCATTATATTCCTAAGCTTAACTTTCCTCTCTTTCTCATCAATTTAAGACTCTACAATCAAGTTCAATGGAGAGGAGATGTGAAAAGTCAACCTGTGTTTGTCCAAAAGGTTGTATGATGCCTCTCCCTTGCATAAATACACCTGTTTTTTAAAAGTAATTTTCATTAATTTATTTCTTCATTCACTCAAGAATTATTTTTGTGAAGCACTGTAGTGTGATGATTAAAAGCACTCCCTCTGGGGACGCCTGGGTGGCCCAGTGGATTGGGCATCCCACTTCATCTCAGGTCAGGATCTCAAGGTCCATGAGTTCAAGCCCTGCGTTAGGCTCTGTGCTGACAGCCTAGAGCCTGGTACCTGCTTCGGATTCTGTGTCTCCGTCTCTTTCTGCCCCTCCCCTGCTCACGCTCTGTTTCTCTCTCCTTCAAAAATAAATAAACATTAAAAAAAAGTGAAAAAAAATAAGCACTTCCTCTGAAGCTGATCCTGCTTGGATTAAAATCAGGGCTTCTCCCCATACCAGCTGTGTGACTTTGGGTGAACTACCAAGCTATAAATTAGGGATGTTAATAACAGTATCAATGTGATTCTATTATTGATAGTATTACATGGGTTCATGTATATAGGCATTTGCATATAGTACACATTGTATAAGTTTAGCTTTTTTTATTTAGTGAATACTTAACATTTTTCTAATCTTGTTATTTTGAGATAATTGTAGACTCACAAGAAATTTCAAATAATTACAGAGGTTCCATATTCTCTTTACCTAGTTTCCTCCAATAATTACAGTTTATATAATTATAGTAAAATATTAAAACCAGGAATTTGACATAAACACAGTGAGTATGTGTAGTTCTGCATCAGTTATTCATATGTGTAAGTTCATCAAGATGATCTTGCAGTCAAGATACAGAACTATTCCATCACCATGGAGCTCTCCCTCATGCTTTATAGTCACAACCACCCCAAACCCTCGGTCATCCCTAACCTGTGGAAATTGTTAATCTGTTTTCTACTGCTATGTCAATTTCTAAGAGTTATATAATTGGAATATGATACCCTTGATATTTTTTTTCCTATGCAGCATAATGCCTTTAATATCCATCAAACTTATTGCATGCGTCAATAGTTTATTCCTTTAAAAAATTAATTGAAATATTATTAACATAGAGTGTTGTATCAGTTTCAGGTGTACAATATAATGACTCAACAATTCTATACATTATCATTTATTCCTTTTTATTTCTGAGTGGCATTCCATCATATAGATGTACTATGGTTTGTTTAACCATTCACATATCCAGTAGTTTGGTTGTTTTCAGCTTTGGGCTTTTAAAATTAGAGCTGGTATGGAAGATTGTATACAGATTTTTATTTGTCTGAGATAAATATCCAGAAGTGCAATTGCTGGGTCATATATTAGCATATGTTTTATTTTATTTTTTTAAAGAAACTTCCAAACTATTTTCCAGCAGTATATGAATGATGCAGTTTTATCATTCTTGTCAGTATTGAGTGTTGCCATTTTTTTTTAACTTTTAGCGGGTATAATAGGTATTTAGTCACCTAGCATTTTTATAAGAGTTGAAGTCACAAATATGAATATGACCTTGATCCAAGGGAGACACAATAAACAAGAAAACAAATAGGAAGTAACAATAGAAGATTATGAAGGAAATAAAGTGAGAAGGTAGTTAGTAACCAGGCAAACAATTTTCATTAATTAAGGAGGGGGTCAGGAAATTTTTTATCTGAGATTTCAAAGGAAGAATAATTATACAAAAGACTAGAGAAAGACTATTCTAGAAAGAGAAAACATACCCCCCCCACCACACACACACCGTCATAGAGGTAGAAAAGGAGTTGCCATACCCCAAAGATTTGGAAAGTGATCAAGAATCTTTGGGGTAGGGATAAGTGTTATGGACTAAGTGTTTTTGTCCCGCTCAAATTCATGTGTTGAAATCCTAATCCCCAGTGTGTTGGTATTAGGAGGTGGGATTTTGAGGGTAGTTAGGTCATAAGGGTAGATCCCTCATAAATGAAATTAGTACCCTTATGAGAAGAAACACAGAGAGGTTGCTTCCTCTGCTCTTTCTGCCAATTGAGAATACAATGAAAAGACAACCATCTGCAAAGAAGCATGTTCTCACCAAAACCTAACCATGTTAGCATTTCTGATCTTGGACTTCCCCTCCTCTAGAACTATGAAAAATAAATTTCTATTTTTAAGTCACCTAGTCTAGGGTGATTTTTATAGCAACCAGAACAAAGACAATAAGAAAAGAAAGGAATGATGTAAAATGTAGTTGGAGAGACAGACAAGAAAGTATCAAGTCTGGATCTCTGTCATCATAAAGGAGTTGGCTTTTTTCTTGTTAGCAATGGAAAACCAAAGAATCAAAACAGAATTTTTAGGGGGTAGAAAGTCAAGAGTCAAGGTCTTGTGATTTTTCAAAATATCACTTTGACTACTGTGAACATAGATCAGTACGGGAGGGGCTGACATGTAGAGGAGCAGAGAGGCAGGTTTGGGATATGAGCAATGGGGTGACTTTGACTAGAGTTCACAGTAGAAAAGAGGTAAATGGAAATGTTGTCACTTAGTGATGGAAAGGGAAGAATCTAGGCTGACCTCTGGGTTTGGGGCAGGGGTTTTTTGAGATGAGAAAAACCGTTCAAGAAATTTTGTTTTTGTTTTGTTTGTTTCAGTAGGGGAGTGTTTGTCAGTTAGCTTGATTTTAGACATACTATGTTTGAGATTTCGGTTAGCTATCCAGGAGATTTCAAGCAGGAGGTCCCATGTATAAAGTATTGCATCTGTGAGTCTTTCTTCAATGGATTTAATTTTTTTTTAATTTGTATTCAATTTCATTAATATATAGTGTAATAATGATTTCAGGAATAGAATTTATTCAATGGATCTTAAATAGATATCAGATAAATGAGTTGAGGTATTAACATTGTGGTCTCCTCTTTCTTCTCTGTGTGACTAGAGTGAGTGACAAAAATCTTTTTGAGATCAATTTTCTCATCTGTGCAATGGTAATAATAATAATTAATAATACCTATTTGATATGCATAGGGTGAAAATCAAGTAAAATTATTCACACAAACTAGCTCTAACAGTGAAGTTATAAAATCAAAATTGTTTGGAGTCTAAATAAATATGCATTGTCTTCCATTTAATTTTCCCATTTTCAGATGCATAAGAAAACATAGAAAGATATTCTATTTCCACATGTTAATACTATAATGTTTGTATAGATGTCTCAGTGTATAAGTACATTTTTTTTATAATTCATCTTGAATGATACTTGCATCATTGTTACCAATGTTACCAGTTTTAAAAAGTGGATAATTTCAGATTTAACTTGGTCTTAAACCATCAGCTCATGTCACACATGTGACACTATTGATATTAGTGAAAAAAAATTGTAAAATCTCACCTCTTTCTAAGAAAGTAATTTTATTCATTTTCTTTTCCAGTTTTAAATAAGAGAGACCTAAGAATCAATAACTTGCTCACAAGTCCTAGAGCCAGGTAAAAATCTTACCCACAAATCAGATTGATAATACTATGTTCCACTGATGTTGAGATTTTAGGCATCGAGAAACAGCTTTTAACCTATTCCCATTCTGCATTGGTATGAATATATTATTTACTCTATAGGCAGAATTTTTGTAGTTTGCTGTAAGGGCTTTTGTAAAGAAGAATAGGATATATTTTCATTCACAGAAAATACAGTTGAAAAGTTTTCTTGACTTTTCATGGTATTTTTTTAAGGTGCTAATGAAAGAAAAAAATCTTAAAGGAAAAAAGAAAGATAACCTCTCATAAATTAAAGAATAATTTATATTAGTCAACAGTAGCTGAGAGAACAGAGAGTTCAACAGAAATGACAGTGCATAACCAAATCCTGTGAAGAGACAAGAGATTGAAAACAGACTCTGTAATGAATGAATGTTTTCTTCTCTTCTGAATCTATTTGCTGTCCTTGTAAAAATACTAAAATCCCTTTGATTTTTGACTCATTTTCTAATTCACACTTTCAGCTTAATAATACATGAAGACCCATGCATTTTTTTTCAGAAAGCAGGAGACATTTCTGTTAGATAAAACAAATGTCTTTGAAGGGATGTCAGTATTTCAACTATGTGTGGTATTTTCAGTAAGCAAGACTACCTCTCTGTAATCTAAAGGGTTTTAAACTTATCTTTATTAAATTATGCCATGGGGTATTGTTCTCTAAGGTTTATTAAAGATTCATTATTAAGGATGAATAATTATTTTCCATAACATTGGACAGTATATTTTTAATAAAATAGCATAAGATTTTCTGCTAAGTATGAGATGTTCTTGGTCACCCATATTTGATAACAAACTTCAAGGAGACGATTCACTTTCTTTGTATAGAACAACTTTTCAGGACACTGTATATTGACTTAAATCTTCAATGGTGAAAATATTACTTGCATTATTAGGTAGTCTCAAAGAGAGAAGGGGAGAGAGGAAGAGGGGCAAAGGGAGAGAGAAAGAATCTTAGCAGGATCCACATTCAGCACAGAGCCTGATGCAGGGATGGATCCCACAACCCTGGGATCATGACCTGAGCCAAAATCAAGAGTCAGTTACTTAAATGACTGAGCCACCCAGGTGCCCCTATATTAGGTAGTCTTTTCTCTTTCCAAGAAGTCCAAGGAGTAAGTGGAGGTTTGTACAAGCAGTTATGTACCTCCTTCCAGAAAATGAGAGGGAAGAACTGTAAATATTTTGACATCACTTAAAATTAAATGTTTTGGTTCTATAACTAAGATTCAGTATGTTAATTACTTTCCCTTCCTATCACCTGAATTGGTAATCTGAAACCACCTCTGGATTTTTCAGTAATCTGTGAATACCCTAAAACATTTTTGTACTTTCATAACTAATGGTCTGGGTGATTTGGAAATTGATATCTCACAACCTATGATGGTGCAGAGTCATCTGTCCATTACTATCTCTTGTGGGGTTTCTACATTTTATAAAGAGGAAGGATAAGACAATTTGCATTTTTGAAGTCCAAGAATGGACTCAAGGCAATGTCCTACCTAACTAGGTATAAAAGACCTTTTGGTCACCATTTTGCCTATTGAAAGAGGGTGAAGAGTAAAAGATAGTCTTTCAGACAAATTGAGGCATTGGAAATGCTGTCCTTACCTTTGGTGTCCTATGGTGCCTCACAAAATTACAAAGTTTTATAAATAGTTCTGTGTGCAGTTGGCTGGAACGTGAGGTAGGTTATTGATTTACCTTGATGAAATTCACATATATCCCATGGACATGATTATATAGACACACTTGTTTGGGTTTTTCTCAACCAGCCATTATCAGTTTCAGGTATAATTCTGCCTCAGCCCACTCCATGTGCAACTGCCTGCTCTCATTGTGTAATCCCCATTATTTCCGCTCAGTTTCTGTTTTAATGGCTTCATTTAACTTGCTCATCTGCATTCTGCTTTGCCTTTTGGCTCACTCATGTTTTCTTTTTCCTAGTCTTAAAAAACTTGGCTAAGTAACTAGTATTTTAGCCTCATTTAGTCTTAGGATTCTCTCATAGCACTCCTCTGAACATCCCATGTAAATGGTAGCTGATATTTCTGAGCACCAATTTCCTTCACTTCTATTTTCTTATTCTTTCTCATTGATGTGACAATGGAAGGTGAAGAATGTAGGCATTTTTTTCTGTCCTAGAAGAAATGACCTAAAATTTGCCATAGATCTGTAATGTTACAGTTAATAGTGACCTCTGGGTGATCTAGAAAATAATGGTAAACCATATATAAGAGTGAGTGGTCTTTCTGTAGATCTCTTGCCATTTGTATAAAAGGAGGTGTTAAATATCTAAGTAAATATTTTTATACAAATAAAGTATGTGGGTTAAAATTTAGTGAACAAAACAACTATACATTTATGATTTGGAAGCTTTTCTACACAATTCCTTGAAGAATTGTTCAGTTGCTAATTATTTCTGCCTTCTCTGCCAAAAAGACTAGTATTTGGACTTGAAATGAAAAAGAAAACCATGGTAAGGGAAAGTGGAGTTTCTTTATGAAGTAACTATGGAGTACAGGGAGAGTGAATCAGATGAAAATAATCATTGTAGAAATTTCCTTGTTAGAGAATATCCATCCTGGCCTTGAGGAAAATGTATTTCTGTCTTGCTGCTTTGTTTCTTATCCCTTTGACTATGTCAGTTCCAACTTTAGTAAAACTATTACCCATTCCAAGAACATGTCTCTCCTAGGCGCAGCCATCTATTGTAATTAATCTTCCTGGTTCAATTATATTCTATTTGGGTTCTTCCTCTGCTCCATAACAATTCTCTGTGTATATTGTACACACACACACTGTACGTATTCATGATATGCTGAGATCCAAAAGTGGTTTTCATTTGAGGCAACTACAATCTCTCTGCTGGGTCAGCTCACTGGCCTTTGCGTGTTTTTATTTTGGACCAGAACACTATCTCTGGCATTCTTGGCTTTACTCTTAAATTTTGGTTTCCAGCTCTGTAGTACCTCTCAAAGTAATCTTGAGACCTAAGATGGATAAAATGATCATAAGATTTTAGTGCTCAAGAGTTGTGTTCAGTTTAATTATATCTTAGAAATCTGGTTAATCTACAAATGGAAATGTATAAAATGGTTGTCTGTTGAAAATGTCAAATGATTGCAACAGATAGCAATCCCTTTACATCACATATCTTTGTAACCCTCACAATGACTACTGATGAGCACTTAAGGAATTTTCAAGAGCAATTTTGTATTTTAAATGATTTTTAACCATTTAATATAACCTTTCATGAAGTAAGATTTACCTGTAATTCTATTTGTATTAATAGTAATATATACTGGGGTGCCTGGGTGGCTCAGTCAGTTAAGCATCTGACTTCAGCTCGGGTCATGAACTTGTGGTTTGTGAGTTAAAGCCCTGCCCTGGGCTCTGTGCTGACAGATTGAACCCTGGAACTTGCTTCGAATTCTGTGTCTCCCTTTCTCTGCCCCTCCCTGCTCACGCTCTGTTTCTCTCTCTCTCTCAAAAAGTAAATAAACATTAAAAAATGTTTTTAAATAATAATATATACTAATTATATAGAGAGAAAATCTATTAATTCTGTTTCTCTTGAAACCCTGACTGATACAGATAACAATGTAAAAGTTTAGGAAGATATATATTATAAATATTATACATGCAAATCTCTATTATTATATTATAATTTGGTTTTAGGTCTATTTAATGGAAAGATGTATAATTTTTTAAAAGACAAATTTGAGTTCAGCAAAGAATTTTACTTAAGATTATTGCTGCTTCCACTGAGATCTAGTTTGCTGAGTTTGGTTTAGGAGCCATGTTACAAGAAATACTTTCAGGTAGTTTATACTCCAGGACTAAAGAGAAGGAAGTATGAGTACAATATAAGAAATGTGGTTCTTACTTTCACAACTGTTTCTAGGCATGCTGTAGTCCCTTGAAAAGTACTAATTTCCCTGTACCTGAAAAGGTTCATGAATCAGAAAGGATGTGGACTCTTTGTTCAAAACACCTTCAAACCTTAGAGATAGTTCATCTGTGATGGTAATTATCATCTCATAAGCATATAATTAGCTTCTTTTAAGAGACATATTAAAGTCCCTGAGTCATCCCCAGACACACATTATTCCAATTGCCTGGAGAAATGTTGAACAATCCACACAAAATTACTCTCAATGAGGCTTAGAGAAAACATTCTCCTAAGAGGTTGAAGAGCACCAGAACTGAGGAAAATATGGTAGAGCTTGTAGCTTGGTTTATTCTGTCTCTGTGGTTCTGAGGACTTCTGATCATGGTATTTGGCAAATCACAGGATGTTCACCAGAACTGTAACAATTCAGAGAACTATGATGAAGTCTTTGCTGTGAAATAATAATCTCTGACCAAGGCCCATAAAATCAGATTATTTGTTTTATTTTTACTGATCTGTATTTCTTTCATTTTGTTCTCAGACATATTTATAGAGCACCTCTGCTAAATAACAAAGATATCACTATAAGGTAGAGACCAGGTCTCTTTGATAAAGCTTCATGGCAAAATCCTGTTGCTGTGTTTTGTAAGTATACTCCAAGGAAATTTCTTTGAAATGCCCTTCTCTGTGAGAAAGCATAAATTACACAAACCCATGGTCTGTATCACATTTTGATTTGTACCATTTTCACTTTTAACCTGGGCTCACAGCAGATTTTCTTTATTGTTGGAGAGCATGGTAGTTTAATGATTGAGATAAACTATTTTTCAGAGGCATTTAAACTCAGAAATTGATTGCACAGCTCCTCTGATTATCTGAATTTTTTTTAATTTTTTGTCAACGATTTTTATTTATTTTTGGGACAGAGAGAGACAGAGCATGAACAGGGGAGGGGCAGAGAGAGAGGGAGACACAGAATCGGAAACAGGCTCCAGGCTCCGAGCCATCAGCCCAGAGTCTGACGCGGGGCTCGAACTCACAGACCGCGAGATGGTGACCTGGCTGAAGTCGGACGCTTAACCGACTGCGCCACCCAGGCGCCCCAGATTATCTGAATTTTAAAGAAATCCTCTTAACCATGTTTTATTTCCATTTGTACTCACTGACAAGTTGATTTACCATCCAATTCTCACACAAGTGTCAGGATTCCAATATACATTTAATTGTTTCTAAAAACAGTGTACATTTGATTATCGTTTCCACCAGTTTTTATTTATCCTCATTTTGATAGAGCCAGAACATTTCTCAATTAGGATGAAAATTTCTACTCCTTTCTAATTGCTAAAACATATAATGGTCAGTGGGGCCTTATTTCACTCCTTACAATACATTTAATTCAAAATGGAGAGGCATCATATAGATAGCCCTAATGTTCAAAGTAAGATTTTAACATCAAAGTATCAAAATAAGCACTGAATAAACTCTATCCATTCAGCAATATTTTCTTTAAGAATACTAATATCTGCATAAAATTTTCACAGAGGCACCTGAGTCTGAAAATACAGATTCCTTCCTAAGGAGAAACTTTTTGGCTTACCCAGACATTGGGTAGTATTTTATTCAGAGTTCACTAGACAGAATCAGGGTAGGTAGTCAGCATTATTGTTCTAGGGAGAGACTGGAAATGCTTGCACACTTTGTTGTCTACCCCAGTGGAATCTTACGCTGTGGGTAGAGATATGAGTAAATTAAACAATTTTGAGACTGACCCAGTGAATCTTAATTATTGACTGATTGTCTGGATGTTTGTTTATTTGTTTTCATTTTTGTTATTTCCAACAAGACAAAAAGGAAGGTTACATTTTATTAGATTTCAGTATGAAATTATGGAGGGTTGTTTTTTAAAAAAATATTTTAATACCAATATAATTAATATACAATGTTATATTAGTTTCAGGTATACAATATAGTGATTCAGCAATTCTATACATTACTCAACTTTATGAATTCTTTACTGCAACTTTACTGAATTTGTGTATCAGGTCCAGTAATTTTTTTGGGGTTTTCTCTACAGAGTATCATGGCATCTGCAAAGAGTGAAAGTTTGACTTCTTCCTTGATGATTTAGATGCCTTTTATTTGTGATTGTTGTCTGATTGTTGTGGCTAGGACTTCCATTATGATGTTACATAAGAGTGGTGAGAGTGGACATCCCTGACCAGAGAGGAAAACCTCTCAGGTTCTCCCCATTGAGGATAATATTAATGGTGGGTTTTCATATAGCCTTTATGATGTTAAGGTATATTCCTTCTATCCCGATTTTGTTGAGGATTTTTTATCATGAATGGATGTTGTACTTTGTGAAATGATTTTCTACATCTATTGAGAGGATCATATGGTTCTTATCTTACTTATCTTATAATGTGATGTATCATGTTGATTGATTTGCAAATATTAAGCCACCCTTGTAGACCAGGAATAAATCCCACTTGATCATGGTGAATGATTCTTTTAATGTACTATTGGATTTGATTTACTCCTATTTTGTTGAACATTTTTGTATCCATGTTCATCGGAGATATTGGCCTGTAGTTCTCTTTGCCTGGTTTTGGAATCAGGGTAATGTTGGCCTCATAGAATCACTTTGGAAGTTTTCCTTCCATTTCTATTTCTCAAAATAGTTTGAAAAGAATGAGTATTAACTCTTCTTTAATGTTTAGTAGAATTCATTTGTGGAGTCATCAGGCCCTGCACTTTTGGGTATTTTTTTGGGGGCGGGGGCAGAGATTTTCGATTACTGATTCAAGTTTTTTCCTTATTGTCAGTCTGTTCAAGTTTTCTATTTCTTCCTATTTCAATTCTGGTAATTTATATGTTTCTAGGAACTTACCCATTTCATCAAGATTGTCTGGTTTGTTGACATATAATTTTTCATAACATTCTTATAATTGTTAGTATTTATGTTGGTTGTTATTTCTCCTATCTCATTTGTGATTTTATTTATTTTGGCCTTTTTCTTTTCTTTTTTGATAAGTCTGGCTGAGATTTTTCTTGCTTTTTGAGGTAAGCCTGTATTACTATACACTTCCCTCTTATAACCACTTTTGCTGTATCCTAGACAATTGTGTTTTCATTTTCATTTGTATCAATGTATTTATTTCATCTTTAATTTCCTGATTGACCCATTCATTCTCTTTTCTTTTTTAATTTTATTTTTTTTATTTTCTAAAATTTACATCCAAATTAGTTAGCATATAGTGCAACAATGATGTCAGGAGTAGATTCCTTAATGCCCCTTACCCATTTAGCCCATCCCCCCCTCCCACAACCCCTCCAGTAACCCTCAGTTTGTTCTCCATATTTATGCATCTCTTCTGTTTTGTCCCCCTCCCCGTTTTTATATTATTTTTGTTTCCCTTCCCTTATGTTCATCTGTTTTGTCTCTTAAAGTCCTCATATGAGTGAAGTCATATGATTTTTGTCTTTCTCTGACTAATTTCAATTAGCATAATACCCTCCAGTTCCATCCACTTAGTTGCAAATGGCAAGATTTCATGCTTTTTGATTGCCGAGTAATACTCCATTGTGTGTGTGTGTGTGTGTGTGTGTGTGTGTGTGTGTGTATACACAGTGTACATATATACACAGTATATATATATATATATATATATATATATATATATATATACAGTATATGTACACAGTATATATATACAGTATATGTACACAGTATATATATATATATGTATATATATATGTATATATGTATATATACATATATATACCACATCTTCTTTATCCATTCATCCATCGATGGACATTTGGGCTCTTTCCATACTTTGGCTATTGTTGATAGTGCTGCTATAAACATGGGGGTGCACATATCCCTTCAAAACAGCACACCTGTACATTGCTGAGTAGTGCAATTGCTGGTCGTAGGGTAGTTCTATTTTTAGTTTTTTGAGGAATCTCCATACTGTTTTCCAGATTGGCTGCACCAGCTTGCTTTCCCACCAACAATGCAAAAGAGATCATGAGTAGACACTTCTCCAAAGAAGACATCCAGATGGCTAACTGACACATGAAAAAATGCTCAACATCACTCATCATCAGGGAAATACAAATCAAAACCACAATGAGATACCACTGTCAGAATGGCTAACATGGACAACTTAGGCAACAGCAGATGTTGGCAGGGATGCAGAGAAAGAGGATCTCTCTCTCTCTCTCTCTCTTTTTAAATGTTTATTTATTCTTGAGAGGCAGAGCGTGAGCAGGGGGATGAGCAGAGAGAGAGACAGACAAAGAATCCGAGTCAGGCTCTGGCTCTGAGCTGTCAGCACAGAGCCTGAAGTGGGGCTCAAACTCACAAGCCCTGAGACCAGGATGTGAGCCAAAGTCAGACACTTAATTGACTGAGCCACCCAAGTGCCCTTTGACCCATTCATTCTTTACAAGCATGTTGTTAACCTCCGTGCATTTGTGGTCTTTCCAAATTTTTTCTTGTTGTTAATTTCAAGTTTCATAGCATTGTGGTAAGAAAACATGAATGATATGATCCCAATTTTTTGGACTTGTTGAGGCTTGATTTGTGATCTAGTATGTGATATATTCTGGTGCACTTGAAAAGAATGTGTATTCTTATG
Source organism: Felis catus (assembly GCF_018350175.1). NCBI lineage: Eukaryota > Metazoa > Chordata > Mammalia > Carnivora > Felidae > Felis > Felis catus. The sequence continues at coordinate 167,261,901 of NC_058371.1, read as the reverse complement.
CTTTAGGATGAAATGTACTGAATATATCTGTTACATCCCTCTGGTCCAGTGTTTCATTCAAAGCCATCATTTCCTTGTTGAATTTTTTGCTTGGATGATCTGTCCATTGTTGTATGTAGGATGTTAAAGTCCCCTATTATTGTATTATTATCAATGAGTTCCTTTATGTTTGTTATTGTTTTATACATTTGAGTTCCTTCATGTTGGGGGCATAAATAATTACATTTGTTAGATATTCTCTATTATCAAATAGTGTCCTTCCTTGTCTCTTGCTACAATCTTTGCTTTATAGTCTCATTTGTCCAATATAAGTATTGCTGTTCTGACTTTCTCTTGATGTCCATTAGCCAGATAGGTGCTTGTCCATTCCCTCACTTTCAATCTGTAGGTGTTTTTAGGTCTAAAATTAGTGTCTTATAGGCAGCATATAGATGAGTCTTGTGTTTTTTTTTTATACATTCTGACACCCTATGTCTTTTGATTAGAATGTTTAGTCAATTTACATTCAGAGTAATTACTGATATATATGAATTTAGTACAATTTTATTACTTATTTTGTCTTGTTTCTGGGGATTTCCTTTGTTCCTTTCTAGTCTTTGTCACTTTTGGTTTTTTTTCCCACTCAAAGAGTCCCCTTTAATATTTAATGCAGGGCTGATTTAGTGGTCATAAAGTCTTTAGTTTTTGTATGTCTGGGGAAACTCTTTACCTTTCCTTCTATTCTGAATGATAGCCTTGCTGGATAGAGTATTTTTGGCTGCATATTTTTCATGTCCAGCATATTGAATGTATCATTCCACTCTTTTCTGGCTTGCCAAGTGGAGGGATCTGCAGATAGTTTTATGGATCTTCCCTTGTAAGAGACTTCTTTTGTCCTATTGCTTTTAGGATTTTTTAACACTATATTTTTCACATTTAATTACAATATGTCTTAATGTTGGTTTGCTTTTATTGATTTTGATGGGAGTTCTCTGTACCTCCTGAAATTGAATGTCTGTATCTTTCCCCAGGTTAGAGAAGTTTTCACCTATTATTTCCTCAAATAAACCTTCTGCTACCTTTTCTTTCTCTTCTTCTTCTGGGAGTCCTATGGTATGAATATTATTATGTTTCATGGAGTCAGTGAGTTCCCTAAATCTACTCTCATGATCCATAATTTTTCTTTCTCTCATTTGTGTAGCTTCGTTATTTTCGATAATTGCAGTTTCTTTTGTTTCTTCCATCTTCCATTCTTCTGTTTCTTCCATCCTTGTGGTCATTATAACCAACCAGTTTTGAATCAGTTTATTGTATTTTTCATTTCTGCTTGATTGCTTTCTAGTTCTTTTTTCTCTGTGGTAAGGGTCTCCCTGATGTCTTCAATGCTTTTCTCAAGCCCAGTGAGTATCCTTATGATTGCTGCTTTAAATTCTCCAACAACAATATTACTAATATCTGTTTCAATCAGATCTCTTGTTCTTTTGAAATGAATTCCTCTATCTTGCTGTTTTATCTGTGTCTCTGTATTCTTCCTTGTGTTATGGTTCCTGTTCCTGAGAATAATAGCTTTGTGAAGAAGAGGTCATATAGTGTCCAGGGCCTGGAAGTTTTTGGTATGTGCTGCATGCACTCTGCTGCTGTATTTTGGCTGCTGTATCCTCAGGTCAATCATCTGCAGAGGTGCTCCCTGCCTGCAGTAGGCAATGTTTAGACCTTGACCTGGTATGGCAAATTTTAACTAGGTGTGCTCTGGTCTGTTTGTTAAATGAGAGTTGATGCTACTTCCATCAGAGATGAAGCCTTGCAGAACTCTATGGTCAGGACACGTGGTATGTGCAGAGGTTTCTGCTGGTCTTCTAAGGAAGGGGCTCTCTGCGCTTGTTCTCAGGCACACTTGCCCAAGAAAAGCAGTACCAGCAGAGCACAGGGGTGTGACTTAGTGTAAGCAGGTTAGGCAGCCATTGTTGGTGCTTTGCTGTTTACTGAAGTTGATTTGCACTGATGAGCAGGGGAAGAAAGTGATGCCACCCAGCTCCTTTGTCCCTGGAGAGGGGACTCTGTGCTCACTGCTGTCATGGAAGCACTCCCAGAAAAGTGGATAATTTCCCCTTGTGCATCCCAGGCATTTCTGGGTTGCTTGTCTATCTGGAGAAGCGCAGTGTACTTTGTTTGGGCTCTATGCCAGGCAAGCTGACTTTTAAAACTTCAAACTTTAGATAGATGGTATAGTGAGGACCTGCATTAGTCTTCTGGGGAGGTTCTCACCATGATGGGACTGATGCAGGTTTGACCCAGAAAGGCAGAAATGCCAGAGCACAGGGATATTGAATTGGGAGCAAAGCAGGCTAAATAGCCAGTGTTGGGTTCAGCTGCCCTCAGCAGGTGTCTCTGCACCTATGCTGAGAGGTGGGAGATGGATGGCACCTTCTGCCTCTTTTGTCCTCGCAAAAGCATATCTATGAATGTCACCTCTCACAGATGCACTCCAAGAAGAGCAAAAAGTCTCTCCCTGTGTCTTGGGCGATCCTCAGATTGTGTGGTCTGTCCTGGGGATGCTTGCATGCCTTCTTTCCAGGAATAAGACAGCACTCTCATGGCTCTATTATTATAGCTAAGTCCACAGACTTCTAAAACTGCAGTCTTTGAGCTCCATTGGTTGCAAAAACTCAGGAAGATCAGCCCGTTTTACCTTCTTAGCCAGTGGCTTTGGGGAAGTGTTCTCCTTGTGTGATCCCCTGTGCACTCTCTCACCTTTCACCATGACCAGGACTCCCTTCCTTCTGTAGTACCTATGATTTGTTTCTCCCCTAAAGCACATCTCCATGCTTCCTACCTTCCTTGATGTGGTCTCTTCTTTCCCTCTAGTTGCTTAGTTTGTCCTGTCAGTCTTTAGGTTAATTTCTTGGGTATTCACAATTATTTGATAGTTATGTAGTTGTGTTAGAGGGCTTAGGCAAGCCTAGGATCCTCCTGCTACACTGCCATCTTAGCTCTCTCTGAATGTCTGAGTGTTAAATTTTGCCTTTAAGTATATGGCGTATCATTTAATAATCATTTTTGTAGACCTCAAATTTACAGGGCAAATTTAAGATAACAGTTGGTAACATTAAAATCAATATTAAGTGGGGATAAATTCCCAAGATATAATACAAAGCACAGTAAGACATATTTGGGAGTACTTTCAAAAATTAGTAAAAAAATATTAATGGCATGTTTGTACTACCCCAGATTGTACTGACTTGATGTAGAATTGGTGACAGTATCCACTGAGAAAGGGGTTAAAGGCTGAGACCTCCCTTTGCTCCCAATTTCCCTAGTAAAAAAAAAGTTAGCATTCCTCATTTTGTCCTATTAGCACTGACTGACTGGAATCCTTACATTTAAAAAAAATCATTTGGATTAAGATGTTGAAAGGATCTGACAGATGCTAATGATATCATGGAAGAATATGAGACATTAATTGTTATTTCTGAGCATTGCTGGGCATTTTTTATAGCCTAACACACTCCCATGAAAAGTATCTGTCATTTAAAGTAATAATTCTCAAGTATAGGACTGAGGGGAAGGAGGGAAACCCCTATCCCAGGGCAGCAGATGCCACAGGCAGGGAATTGCTGTATCATATAAACTAGGATTAACAGGGAGTAGTTATTATTTTATTTTTATGGACTTTTCCTGGCAAGGCAAGATGCGTAGGAATTAAAAAAATGATTCTCACTAGTTAGAAAGCGTATTAGTTAGTATAATTCTAGCAACTATAACAAACTCCAGTGGATATAATGTTAAAAAAAAAAGAAAGAAAAAAGCAAACAAACAAAAAACCACCAACAGCAACAAAACCTCATCCAGATTCTAGAAGGGATTTTCTTTTTATGGCAGGTGGTTTTCCTCCAAGAGATGTTCCAGGGATCCAGCCTCCTTTATTTATTTAAAAAATATTTTTAATGTTTATTTATTTTTGAGAGAGAGAGAGAGACAGCCTGAGCGTGAGCAGGGGAGGTGTAGAGAGAGAAAGAGACACAGAATCCGAAGCAGGCTCCAGGCTCTGAGCTGTCAGCACAGAGCCCGACGTGGGGCTCGAACTTATGGACCATGAGTTCAGACAATGACCTGAGCTGAAGTTGGACACTCTACTGTTGAGCCACCCAAGAGCCCCCTCCAGCCTCCTTTTATCTATAGTTCCACTATGATCTTGTGGATAATTGTGTTCATTTGCAAAAAGCCAGGAATGAAAAGTAGAAGGAAGAGAAAAAAATCACATGGATGACATTTTTATAAGCAAGATCTGGAATTCATGCTTCCCATTACTACTCATAGTCTGTTGGCTAAAGCTTGATCTCATATTCTTCGTTCCCAAGCACAAAAGGAGGCTGGGAAATGTTGAATAGGGTTGGTGAGCTGTTAGCAGTTACTTTCACATGTAGTAGCATGAACATTAAATCTCAACATCTAATGAGTGGAGGTATAAAGTGGGGAGAAATAAAATTGGACTAAATAAAGATTATTTTCCAAACTTATTGCACTCTACTAAAACACATGTTGCTGTTCATGCTTACCACCAACTTTATCTGGGAAATTCTTCCAATTGGTTGAATACCTAGACTCTCAGCTCTCAACCTGGTAACTCTGGAGATCACACAACCTGAGAACTTATTTAACATACTATAATGACAATTAGAGGGGTGACAGATGAGGTTGAATACTAGAGGAATGCAGAGAGAAAGTATAGTAAAGTCTAGAAATGAAGACTTTTTTTACATGAATTTGCCATCACAATATATCTACTCAGCATGCAGTGTAACATTTCAGACTATAATTTATTCAGACCTGCAGTTGAGAAATAGCTGTGACCTAAGAGGAATATTTGCAAATATCTGCTCCCTCTCATATTGCTGTTACTTAGAGCAAGTAATTTCACCTCTCTGACTTTCCACTCTCTGTAAGATAAGAGAGAAACTAGATAACAAGTGTTTCACCTTCCCCCACCTTGTCTATATTTTCATTCATCGGCCTGTAAGACACTCTTTTTGGAACCTATTTCTAAGTTTAGAGTTTAGGAATTTCAGAGTTCTTAAATGACCTTATGAAATTGTATTTCAATATGAAGGCCCATGTGAGGAAATCTTTGTAAAGTCTCTTCCTGTCAGAATCAAAATGACAATTTCACTGCTTGCATGGGGTAAAGAGAAGGGATAATGCCTCTTGTACTAATGTTGGAAGTCCAGGAAGAGTTTGGGGTATAAGATTTTATATATATATATGTACACACACACACACACACACACACATATATATATATATATATATACATATAAAATCTTATATACACACATATATGTATATATATAGGCAATTGTATATATATATATTGGCAATTGTATATATATATATATATATTGGCAATATATATATAATTGGCAATATATATTGTATATATATATATATATATATATATATATATATATATATATATATTGGCAAACGTGTTGATAATTATTTAACCCAGAAAGCAGAGTATTTTTAATCACATGCTTAAATGGCCATGACTGTTATATACCAAAATTATTTGTATTAGTTAAAAACGTAGGGTGAATATGTTCTGTAATAAGGTTGCCTTCCTAGAGGAAAAGGGTTGTTTTGTTTTGGTACAATAACTGCTTTCACTCCTGTCCTGCTGAGCTCCCAGCTCTGAGGTCATTAAGCACAGAGCTGGCGGCCTAGTGGGAAGAATTGGTTCTTGATGTGGGACAAATAGGAACCAACCCTGAAGATATTTGACTCTTCTTTGATGTCTTTCCCTAAGTAACCTTTTTCTTATGTCCAAGAAAAGACTCAACCATATCACATTAGCTCTGGTTCTAAATTTTCTTTTCTTTTCTTATTTATTTATTTATTGACCATGCACTATTCAGCCTTTTTAAAAATTATGTTGGAAATTTTATGACACACTTTGGGAAATGCAGAATATATTGATAGAATGAGCAAAGCTTTCTTTATGGTTTATTCATGCAGACAGAGTTAACAAGAGCCCCCCAAAGAAGCTGCAGCCATGGGGATAGAGAGAAGCAGAAACAACATTAACATGCTGCGCACTTGAAGTTGCAAGTCTGAAATCGCTTGGGCTCTCTCCTGGAGCAGCAGATTTTTCTCCGTAGGAAGTTCTTATCTGTTGCAGAGAGAAGATTAGGTTATATAAGGGTAAACAAACATTGCAAGTTGAAGATATTCTGCAATGCAATGCAATCAAATTTCAGAACTCAGCATTATGAACTCTTAACTAGGGAAGTCTGGGCACCAGGGAATTTCAAAACGAAGAGAGAAATATTTGACTCTCAAGCTTCAAGCCCTTGTGCTATATTTTCTGCATTACAATGTAGGCTTTTGATAATTATGCATAAATAAGAATGGGAGTCTATGTGTTTGTCTGCACAATAAGTTCCAGGAAAGTTTTGTGAGCTTAATGCATTTGAGAAAATTATGTATTGAGAAGTCAGAAGCATCAGAGCTCTAAGGGGCTTTGAGACCATCCTATTCCTCTATTTTATTGATGGAAAAAGAAAGGCCTAAATACATTGAGTGACTCTTGCCCAAGTTTACATGTGGAGTCACATATATTGAGGTTTGACAGGTCTTCTGACTTTCATTACAGTTGTCTTTAAGATTAAATACGTAGCAGCAAGAAAAAATTTTATAGCCAACATTTATTTTTACAACCTGAAACCAACAGCGTTTTTTTTCAATATCACAAAAATATATTAACTGGTTTAGCTTTGTTACTGCTAATCAAATGGGAAAAAAAAAGAAAAATCTATATGTTGAAATAACTAAATACTGTGCTAGGATTACTGACTATAGTTTTGCAGAGAACCTTCTGAAATAAGAATTTAGATAAGATAAACACAGAAGTTTTATCTGAAAAATATCTGCGTGAAAAAAGAAAAGTAACATTAGCCAGGTCAGTTAACAAAAAGATAAAGCCAAAACAAAGAAAACAAGACAATGGAGAATTTTACCATTTCATTCTTCATGGAAATAATCTTGTTTGGGCATTATGAACATGAAGATGTGGAAAGACAAACAACATCTCCTGAAAACCCCTAGTAGCGTTTTTCTCCTGTGACTGTATAATAGCATGCATATGTGAAGGAAAAATTCTTTGGATTTTGGCAATATTTTTACAGTAACTGCCTGCAGTGGGAATGTGTGTGGGTACATCTTTACATAAACTAAACTGAGAATAAGACAAATTAGGTGAGTGGCTGTTATCTCTGAATTAGGCGAAAAATGAATGATGGAAAGAGGATCATTTTCAGATTGTACACCCAAAAGTCTTGGTTAATGGTCACACATTGACTAAAATAACCAACTATATAAGGCAAATTAACTTATTTGAAGTCCTCAGGATATTATTATATAATATTAAACATATAGAAGAGAAAAATGATACAGATATTATTTGCCACACTGAGAGCTATATTTCCATGAGAACATTAAGGAAGAATATATAAAGCATAAAGCAATTACCATTGTAATATACATACTAAACTCATATAGTGTGTTGGACAGCTTCACTTTTTGTTTCCAACAGACATCAAACTTGAGTGTCTAGATTTGGATAATTTAACAAGAATAAAATTCCATATCTTCAAATTCTATAAAAGTCATATATAAAATTAATCTTAATATAGGCCATAAGCATGCTCTCAAAACTACTGTTTCACTTTACGGAATAAAGGCATAGCTCTCTCCCATTTTGTATCTTACAGTGGTGCATCATCTCAAATGTAAAAATCTAGGGGAACATCAAACAAGTAGACAATTGAATATACTGATTTCAGGTACCCTCTTTTAATCAATTTGGGCATAGTATAGCTGAATATTTTTGCTGCGGTTATCACAACCTGCAACATGTTGACTGGGGCGTGTGTATCTTTTTGAGTTAGTGTTTTCATTTTTTTTTGGGGGGGGGTAAATACCAGCTAGTGGAATTACTGGATGATATAATATGTCCACTTTTAAGTTTTTGAGATACTGCCGTAATGTTTTCCACAATGGTTGTACCAGTTCACATTCCCATAAACACTACATCAGCAGTCCCTTTTCTTCTACATCCTTACCAACACTTGTTATTTATTTTTTTCTTTTTCTTTTCCTTTCTTTTCTTTTCATTTCCTTCCTTTATTTTTTCCTGATTCTAGCCGTTCCGATTGGTATGAGGCAATATCTCACTGTAGCTTTTTTGTTTGTTTGTTTTTCACTGTGTCAATTCTTATTGATTAATAATGTTGAGCATCTTTCCATGTGTCTGTTAATCATCTGTATGTCTTCTTTGGGAAAATGTCTGTTTGGATCCTTGGCCCAATTTTTAATTGTACTTTTTTTTGCTGTCTAGTTGTATAAAATTTATATATTTTGGATATTAACCCCTTATTGGATATGTCATTTGAAAATATCTTCTCTCATTCCCCAGGTTGCCTTTTCATTTTGTCGATGGTTTTCTTTGCTGAGTAAAGGTTTTTTGTTTTGTTTTGTTTTGTTTTCTGGTGAAGTCCCAATAATTGTGTGTGTGTGTGTGTGTGTGTGTGTGTGTTCCCCTTACCTAAGGAGACATATCTATAAATATGTTGCTAAGACTGATATCCAAGAGATCACTGCCTATGTTTTCTTTAGGAGTTTTAGGGTTTCAGGTCTCAAATTTAGTTCTTGATTTAATGCATTTTGATTATATTTTTGTTTATGGTAGAAGAATGTGGTCCAGTTTAATTCTTTTGCATGTAGCTGTCCAATTTTTCTAACAGTGTTTATTGAAAAGATTGTCTTCCTCATTGTTTATTCTTGCTTCCTTTGTCATATATTAATTGACCATGGTAGATGAGGGTCTCATTCTGGGATCTTTATCCTGTTCCATTGATCTAAGTGTCCATTTTTGTGCCATTATCATACTATTTTGATTATCATAGCTTTGTAGTATATCTTGAAAATGAAAACATTAATTTGAAAAGATATATAGACCCATATATCTATTGTAAAATTCTTTACAATAGCCAAGATATAGAAGCAACCCAGGTGCCCATTGATAGACGAATAGATAAAGAAAATGTGGTGCACAATGGAATATTACTGGACCATAAAAAAATGAGATATTGCCACTTGCAATAACATGGATGGACCTTGGGGTTTTTATGTCAAGTTAGATAAGTCAGACAGGGAAAGACACCATATGATCTCACTTATATGTGGATTCTAAAAACAAAACAAAACAAAAACGTATGAATTTTAAAAACCAAAATAAACAGACTCGTAAATACACAGAACAAACTGGTGGTAGCTAGAGGAGAGAGTACGGTGATAGGTAAGATCGGTAATGGAAATAAGAAGTACAAACTTCCAGTCATAAAATAAGTCATGGAGATAAAAAGTACAGCATAGATAATGTAGTCAGTAATATTGTAATAATGTTGTCTTGTGATAGATGGCAACTACACTTGTTGTGGTGAGCAGTGAGTAATATATAAAATTGTCAAATTAGTAAGTTGTAAATCTGAAATGAATATAACATTGTTTGTCAATTGTACTTCAACAACGATAATAATAATAATAAGATTATTGGCCAGGAATGCAAACTCATTTTAAGCTCATGTGAAGTCCTCTTCCAAATTCCTTACTTGTTGGAAAGATAAATTTTCTTGCAGGTGTATGACCTAGATCTCTGTTTCCTTGTTAACTGTAGACCAAGACCACTCTCAGCTCCTAGAGTCCACTCTCTGGTCAATGACATGTGGTGCCTATCTCTCAAACCCTGCAACCTACTTCTCCTGGGCTGGCTGGAGAATTTCTTTCCACAAAGGGCTCAGTCCGTCCTTAAAAGCTTTCACAGATTAAACCATACTCACCCAAGATAATCTTCATTTTTATTAGCTCAGCCAACTGATTTGGGATCTTAATTTCATCTGTAGAATGCCTTCACTTTTGCCATTTAATATAATCTAATAATAAGAATGAAATCCATCATATCCACATCTCACCCATACTCAAGAGGAAAAGATTACACAGGATGTGTGCCCCAGGGGATGGGAATCTGGGGATCATCTTAGAATTCTGCCTATAACAGAGAACTTTCCAGAAAATGAGACAGAAAAAAATAATCTGTAATGGCTGGTAGAAAGCTGTATTGCCAGTCAGGTATCTCTAGGCATTTCTCCTTTATCTAAACCCTCACTATCTGTATTGAGAAAATGAAAAAATATGGATTTTTTTTGAGATAAGGCTAGTTCTCCCTTTCCTGGTTTCTCATAAGAATGAATTATAAATGGATCAGATTGTCTAAAGGTTATTAGATCTGTTGGACTAAACAAGCCAGTCTCCTAAGAAACATCAAAGAATAAATATTAATTATTAAAGATGTTTCAATCGAGATTCATAATGTCAAAAGTCATTGTTAGCGAATTGGTTTATGACACACTTTCTAACTTTTTTCTAATGAAATTTCCTGAACTGCAGAGTTGGAAAACTAAAAACCACAGTACTTAGATCCCTTTTCAAGTTAAGATCCCAGAATGATTTGGAAATATTTGCATGCATTTGGAAAGTAGGAAGTGAGGCTATTGCTGGAAAGTTGCTCCCTCTGAGGATGGTAAGCAGTATTGTGGAGCTTTCCTTATTTTCTTATTTAATAATTCATTTATTTATTTCACAGGACAATTGGACAATTAGCAGAGGTATCAGTATCCAGTCAGTAGCATCACAGGTATCAAGAAGACTGAGTGGGCCATTGTTTTGATCATAACCATTGTAGAATGGTTATGAAGCTGATAGCACCTTCTCAGTCATGGAAGGGGCTTTCTAATTACAGTGGTGTTGTGGATTGAGTGGTGTTGAGTATAGCTCTGAGGTTAGTCTTTTAATTCAGCAGGTGGCTTCCTTATCATAGAAGAGGTGGTTCCTTTTGGTGGCTCATTCTCTGTTGTGGCTTTGGAAGTCTTTTCTGAAAGTGCAATCTTAATTCTGTTTTTTCAGCACTCCCAATGATTCTGTAAACCATCTCTGTTGGCTTTAACCAGCTAGAATGTATTCTTTGTTATTGAATATTGCCCATACAAGTAGTACTTTTTTAGCTTTCCTTATCTTCTCTATTTCTGGAGAAAGAGTCACACTACTGTGCAGAACAACAATTTTAGTTGCTTTCTTACACCTCTAAGGCCCTTTGGATATGAATGGAGCAATTCTCCTTATTGATGTTCTTTTTCTTTCAATGTGACCCCCTTATAGTGTGGACCTAATTATATTTGTACCTAAGGGCATTTGTTCTCAATTCTACTTGGTGGAGGGAAGAGGGTAGTTTGTTCTTAAAGTCCAATGCCTATTAAAACTTAAAAATCATCTCACTGATAGCCCAGAGAGCTTGCATTATCACCAGTTACAGATTCACCAGGAGTTTTCAAATTTAATGATCTTTTTATAGTTAACGTGTATAGGTTAAATTGTCCATTTGCCCATGGTTATTTTCCCTGCAGGCAAATTGTCCCCCCCCCCTTCTTCTTTTTTGCTACTTTAAAAGTTTGGTTCCATAAAATCCTAAAAATTACTTTTAAAAGGATGGATTATCATAGTGTTTGAGAAATAAAACTGAATCATGCCTTCTTTCTATTTTGCCAGTGCTAACTAACATCCTATTCTGGGTCCAAAGTCTCTAGCAGAGAAAATGAAGTGAACGTAGCAGAAGAGACATTTGGGTTTAATATAATGAGGACTTCTTGGCAGAAAGTCTGTTTGGCATGGTGCCTACCTTAACATCATGCCATGCACACAGCATGAGTTAGTCCTCAGAGAATATCCAATGTTTGAATTTTGATGAAGTTCCAGATGATTGGTTGAATTTTTTGCCTTTTACCTTAAAATACATTTTATTCAACCATCCTTTGTATCTGCCAACAATGCCCTCTTTGCTTCCCTTTCAGATCACTCACACTCTTATAACTCTATGTGTAATGTCTGTATCTGCCACGAAGCCATAAGTTCTATGAGGCTCAGACTTTTTGTATCAATTTTCTGTGCTATTTATCTAGCCATCCCACTAAATAAATAACCGAAGAGATGTGTAAGAAAACATCTCATGTATGTTTAAACATAGAATGGTAGAAAGTAAATGCTGTGGAGTTTTAACACTTTATATGAAAATTAAGCATTTTGAATTCATTTTCTATTTTATTTACTTAACAAATAAATAGCACTTTTTATGGGTCAGGCATAACTGTAAGTAAAATTCAGTATTTACTTATTTTATCTTCAAACATCCCTTTGCAGAAAGTGCTATTATTTACCCCCAACACACAAGAAATTGAAGCAAATAGAGTTTACCCCAGGTCACTCAGGGAGAAAAGGGCTGAGCCACGATTCAGATTCAGTCAGTCTGGGCCCACAGATGAGATGCTTAATGGTTGCAAGGAAATAACTTCCCATTTCACCATCTTTGATTATAAAACTAGGGGGATCAGTGGTAAAAATAGATGCCACATTAATAGATAAATGTGCTCTTAATCTATATTTTATGAGTTTATGGTAGCTAATTATTGTTTGTGGTACATTTTATGAAAGTATTATAAAAATATACCAATGAGAATAATTATAAATAAAAATACCAATGAATATACCAATGAGAATATACCATATGAGGATCCAGCAACAATAATAACCATTTATCAAATCAGAGAATTTATTTGAGTTTTCAAATGGAGGCAAGAACAAAAGAAGTTTTAAAAGTTCAGTTGGAGAATTTATTTGCCAGTAGCTTTATCTTTACAGTCTGTTTCTCCTCTTCCTCTCCCAGATTCTTCCACTAATGAAAATTAAGGTGGGAGGGTTCTTGCTGGGGATTAAAATGACAGTATTGTGAAGTAGCAATTATAGACTCCGAAGTTTGTTGAAATGGCTTGTACTACAGAGGAATTCTAAAGTATGAAGTCTAACTAAAATATTCTCTGTTATAAAGCATTGGCCCAGAAGGGCACATTTAGGCATATCACAGGTGCTTCTCATTGTGTAATAGTGTCTACCACCGTCTTTTAAATAGCGTGGCAAATCATTCAGCACTTTTAAAAAGCTGAGGAAAACTTCTCTGATATTCTAGAGAATGAATGCAATAGAAGTTATACAGCCTGTTTTACATATAAAATATTATTACTCTCTGAGCATTTGGCTTAATATCTGAAATCTTCACATGGACATAAAACTAACATTTTTTCTGCTTTAGAATTAAATCCTATCTCTACCCTTACCTCCGCAAGAACTCTAAAGTACTAACAATATATCATTATTTGCATAGAGATATGATTTTCCCATCTACCTCCTTGACCACTCATTTTCATGCTTTTTCCATTATAACATTAATATATTTAAATTTGTTTATGCTTTACTTATTTTTGAGACAGAGAAAGACAGAGCATGAGTAAGGCAGGTGCAGAGAAAGAGGGAGACACAGAATCCAAAGCAGGCTCAAGGCTCTGTCAGTACAGAGCCTGATGCAGGGCTCAAACCCACAAACCATGAGATCATGACCTGAGCTGAAGATGGATGCTTAACGGACTGAGCCACCGAAGCACCCCAGAACATTAAAAAATTTTAATGTTCTCTTGTCCCTGTTCTTCCTTAAAGCTGTGAAGTCCATGAGAACAAAGGCTGTCCTGCAATTTCCTAAAGACAGGAGAATACCACTTGGTACAGAGTAACCATTTGACAAATACTAGTTGACTAAACAGAGCCTCTTAGTGTTTATTTCCTGTGTCTGGTTTCTATTGCAACTGTAGCAAATGAACACTTAGTAATTTAGAACAATGAAAAATTATTATGTTACAATTCCGTAGGACAGAGGTCAAACATGGATCTCACTGGGCTAAAATCAAGAAGTCAAGATGGAAGCATTACTTCTGAAGGATATAGGGAAGAATCCATTTTCTTTCTTTCTTTCTTTCTTTCTTTCTTTCTTTCTTTCTTTCTTTCTTTCTTTCTTTTCTTTCTTTCTTTCTTTCTTTCTTTCTTTCTTTCTTTCTTTCCTTTTCTTTCTTTCTTTCTTTCTTTCTTTCTTTCTTTCTTTCTTTCTTTCTTTCTTTCCTTTTCTTTCTTTCTTTTCTTTCTTTCTTTCTTTCTTTCTTTCTTTCTTTCTTTCTTTCTTTTTTTCCCTGCCTTTAGAGGCCACTCCCATTCCTTGGCTCTTGTCCCCTTCCTCTTTCAGAATCAATGTGTATCATCTTTGACCAGTCTTTTATAGCCATCTCCCTCTGGTTTCTTCTGCTGCTGCCATTTTCCACTTTTAATGACTCTTGTAATTGCTTTGGACCTACCTAGTATCCAGAATAATTTCCATATTTTAAGGTCAGCTGATTAGCAACTTTAATTTCATCTTCAATTTTAATTAACTTTGCCATGTAACAATATATTCATGTTCCAGGGATTAGGATGTGGCCATCTCTGGAGGGGTAAGAGGTGGGGGAATTATTCTACTACCACACTTCCTATATTCTATTCCAAAGTCAGCTACATCCTTGATAGTAAAAGTGAAATGGAAAGTATAGAATATGGCTTATGCAATGCCCATTTTAACCTCCAACCTAGAATTATATATCCTGAGTTCCTTTGCAGCTAATTTTCCAGAGGTGATGTAGATCTGAGAATCACATGCACTACAGGGACATTTGACCTCCAAAATGGGGGAACTAGGGAAAGAATTGACAGGCGTCCATTTTTCTGGTGTATGCTTGGCAAAGGAATTCATGGGTTTGCATTTATCACTTCCGTGATTCAGCAGATTTCTGTAGTCAGAGTAGCATCTACCCAATGATAGCAGAGGCAGTGCCATGCTACGTTTACTGGTTTTCTGATTTGATAACTACAGTTTTCCTGGGCAGAGGCAGTGTGCTTCTGAGGGCTTGATGATTTCCTAGGAAGCTCCTACAGCACTTGCAGCCCATTTGTAAGCAGTATGAAATATTGGGACACTGTCTTCCATCAATTCTAAATACATTTCCCCCCTTTTTAACTGGCAGTGTGTTTATATTTCTTCATAGAACATGAAATAATGATGTGTCTTATGACAAATCAGTGCTGTCAGATATGTGAAGTGTTATAAATTTCTTTCGTGGAAAACCATGTGGCAAGGTTTCTGCAACTCAATCCTATCTGATAAGAGTAGTCTTTGCTTCATCTTAGGTCAACAGTTTATGGCATAATGAAAATGAGTATCTGACCTTTAAAACTCCACTCTACAACATGGATACACACATAATTCACTCTTTTCTCGTCTGATCTCTGTGCTCTGACCACGAAAGACATAAATGGACTTTTATTCAGAAAAACCATACAGTGGCAAATAAATTGCTGCATAGAATGAATAGAAAGCCTTTAAAAAGGTAGGTTTATCGTAATTGACTAATCGGCAATAAACCTTATCAGCCTGCGTTCCCTGGAGAATAAATAATTCTGATTATTAGACTTTCCCAAATTGGTATTATTGTAAGCTATAATTCAGCAGCTGCTAGACATGGTACATTTCAAAATCCCATCGCCTTTTCTCAACTCCGTATTTTTGTATCTGAAACATCAAGAGAGTTTTAAGGAAGCTGGCATAATGTTGGAAAAATAATTTATCTTTCACCTCAACTTTAATGTTAATTGATATATTCAGTCTATAAGTATTCAGATTCAGTATGTGAAATATTATGATATACAAGACACATTGGAAAAATTCAACCTTGTGCTATCAAAAAAAGCAGAATTGTAAGTATACTTGTGTGCTTTTTATTTTTTTTAAAGATTTAGTTATTTTTGAGAGAGAGAGTATAGACGTGTGCGTGCAAGTTGGGGAAGGGTGGAAAGAGAGGGAGAGAGCATCTCAAACAGGCTCCATGCTCAGTGCAGAGCCAGACATAGGGCTCTAGGGATTGATCCCATGACCCTGAGATCGTGACCTGAGCAGAAATCAAGAGTCCTACCCTCAAAACCGAGCCATCCAGGCACCCGCATACTTGCGTGCTCTTAAAAGTCACACATTAAAAACAACTCGACAAACAACTTCTTAGTTAGTGTTTAACTGTTTATATTCTAGGCCTTCAAGAATTCTATTTTGATAGAAATAATTCTAAAATGTTTTCTGTGACTTCCTCTTATTTTAAATTGTATTATATTTCTTTTTTTAATGTTTATTTATTTTTGAGAGAGACAGAGACAGAGACAGAGTGTGAGTAGGGGAGGGGCAGAGACAGGAGACAGAAGCAGGCTCTAGGCTCTGAGCTGTCAGCACAGAGCCTGAGGCGACTCGAACTCGTGAACCACGAAATCATGACCTGAGCAGAAGTTCGACATTCAACCAACTGAGCCACCCGCATGCCCCTATATTATATTCCTTATGATACGTGATTATGCAATAATTGTCAAGCATTTTGACCAAGTGCAGATCTAGGTGGGAAGGGATGCATTACTGATTGGGCATATGGCCATGTTGGCTCTGAAGCTTTTCTTGGAAGAGAATTCTAGCTTTAGCATACTTGTTTTCATCTCTCTCTTTTCTGAAGGTGGAGTTTAAAATTCAGAGCTTCATGACTTCCTAAGTTGAACTCAAAAGCTGTATTTCCGTAAAAAGAATTTGTGCATGAAAGGCTGAAGCAGAAAATGATCATTGAGTAGAAAATTACCTTATTAACTCTTCTCATCAGTGTCCTTTGACTCAACGTGCACAAGTTTCAATACTATTAACATCATGAATCAGAACGCCCTTGGCTTTCTGTTTTGTTGTTCTATTTGTAGAGACTGTATTCTTCATTATTTCAAACACAGATGGCAATGCATTTCTGGAAGACTCAGTGAAAATGTACATGTTCTTTACCTCTATTGGATAATTTCTTAATTTTTTGTTGTTTTACTGCAAAGAGCAACACAGACATAAGTAAATTTACAATTGCATCTTTATTCTAAGAATATTGAAAGTTCTCTAATGGATCTTTCATGTGATAGAATTTCATACTTAGAGGCTGAATACCACAGTTCATAGGTTGACTATATTAAATAACATTGAAACTTCAGGTGGATAATAAGAAGTGTTTTTCTAAGCTCACACTTGCTTTCTTAAAAGTTTCTTGGTGTTCCATATGCAACAGAAAACTATTGGATTCTTACCATATGTCAGACCTTGTATTAGAAGAGAGATGCAAAAAGAAACATCTAGGGAGCGACAAGGACAAATGACATTATCTCAAAAAAGTCTCTATTGAAAATGCACAGGAAGGATAAAACCAATTAGAATAGATTTTCATCTATCCATAGGTAGTTTGTCTTCTGTCGGTCACATGTGAGAGCAAGCACTTAACAAACACTGTTATCTAATTAATACATGTCCACTGTATGGTATTGAACCATAGCTTTAGATTAAATCAGAAGCAGGGAAGACAGGTAGCTATTAGATTTGATTTCATATCTGTAATTTCATAAAGAAATACTGTTTCAAAGCATTTAGAATACATGTCATCAATGGGGTGCCTGGGTGGCTGTCGGTTAAGCATCCTACTTTGGCTCAGGTCATGAGCTCACAGTTCATGAGTTTGAGTCCTGTATCATGCTCTGTGCTGGTGTTGCAGAGCCTGCTTGGGATTATCTTTCTCCCTCTCTGCCCCTCCCCACTTGTGCACGCATGCTCTCTCTCTTTTAAAATAAATAAATAAATTTTAAAAAAGAATACATGTCATCAATAATAAATATTAAATTTACTTTTATAAAATGATAATTAATACCTGCATACCATCCTAAGGTATGGCTGTTTTTATTTAAACTATCACCTGTTTAATTGTATTTAATTTTTTGAACCAGTAAAACCTACTCTGCAATGAGCCCCTGTGTACAAAAACCTTGATGCATTATTCTAATTATATTCTTTGGATACATTCCAAGAATGGTAAGAGATATCCAAAGGATATACAAAATTTAATAGTGTTTCTATATATATTCTTAAAATCTTCACAATATTTTTATGTTACTATACACTTTTTTTTAATAAAGGAAGATTATAATCCATAAAGATGGATGTTCCCTGACATATGTCTATTTTCTTCCATTGTTTGGATTAACGCTGTTGTTTGGCCACTGTACTCACTTGCTTTATTGTTCATTTTCTCTTCGTGCTGTCCACTTATACTGCAGACAATGAGTAAACTTTCCTTTTCTAATGCCCCAGCACACTCTTGACCGGTATACTTTCAGTGACACACAATAATATCTTCAATGGCTACAAGTACTGTGCCAGTGGCTATAACTCTCTCTTCTTGTTGCACATGGCTCTTGGGAGCTGATTAGAAGAATATCCTCAATCAATCCTAACAGATTTATGTGGTGACATGATATTAGGCACTTAACACCAGGATGTTAAACAGTAGAAAGTATCTACTATTGGGTACAGACAACAAATAAGGAATGCATTCCCAGTACTGAGATGTTTTAGTTCTTTCAAGTAAACTAGCCTATATATCATATGATTTCATGTAAGTTTTGTTGTTGTTGTTGTTTGCCTTATAATTTTGATAAAGCCCCATTTGAGGTTCCAGTTGATCTTAGTATTAGCTTTGATAAGTGAATCAAATGAAATACAGCTGGATTGAGTCCATAAATAAGTCTGATTGCTCAAGAGTAGTAGAGAAACCATACATGCTAGGCATTGTGAGGTCAAGGAATTAAAATGGAAGAATATTAAAGGAAAACTTAAGACCCCAAGACTGGATATGTTGATACATAATACACTGATTGACTACCATGTGGATTCTCATTATATTTTATTTGCTGGATCATTGAATAGTTTATCAGGAAAAGTCAACACATCAAAAATTAATATTATTCAAAAATTAATTCCTATTCAGGAATTTCTATTCCTATTAAAATATTATTATTTCTAAAGAGATTTTTCTTACAGGTATTGTTAGGAAGAGTATCCTATTTCTAATAAGTTTCTAAGTTTTTGGAATCCCCCCACCCAGCATTGAATTCACAGTAGGGTGTGGGGGGCCAGGCAACAAAAATTAAAATTTCATTTGTAAGTAAAAAGAATGGAAGACACTCAAAATTCATTGGTCCATAGGAATCCTGGATTCTCGCAGAGCAGTCATTATCTTCAGGAGGAATTCTCTTTTCTTTTTTCACTGTATTTCCTTACTGTCTTATGGGAAACATTTCTGTTCATTATGCTCCATGATATTTTTAAAATGAATGTTGGATATTATGCCCTTCTCAAGGGATCTCAGCCTGAAAGTCATTCTACTGGTCATGTAAACTTAGTGTCCCAGAGATTATTTCAGGTCAGTATTGGTAACAACTTTGTTTTGGCTTGTGGTTTCCTTGGTAGTGAGATTCTCAAAAACTTAATAAAATTCTTTTTCTTATTATTATTAGTTTCAAATTTTTCCCATGTAACATTAACTATATTTAATGTTCTGTCCTTAGACATAGCTCTCAAATTTGCAATAAAATGTCAACTGTTTAAGTGAATATGTACAGGAAAAATAGAATTATGTCAGCAAGATGGCTGAATAAGATGTCCATCCATGCAGGAAATGGGCATAGGTGATCACCGCATACAGACTCCCAGTTATAAGAAAAATAAGTTCTGAGCATATAAAGTACAGCATGGAATATGTAGTTAACAATACTCTATTGTATGTTTGGAAGTTGCTAACAGAGTACATCCTCAAAATTCTCACCACACACACAAAAGGTAACTATATGCAATGATAGATGTGCTAACCAACATTATTGTGATGATCATTTCACATTATCTGCTTTACGACATCATCCCATTGTACCCTGTAAACTTACACAATGTTGTATGTCGATTATAATGATCTCAATAAAGCTGAAGAAGAAAAGCAGAAGAACCCATTAGTCAACAGCTCTCTATTAAACCTTCACTGAATGATTTCTCTTAAAATAATTTTTATATATATTATATATACATGCATATAAAATATATGTATGTATATAGGTATGTATATGTATGTATATGGAAGATAAAACCTGTTAGAACATGTTTTCATTTGTCAATTATTAGTTTCTATTAATGTGGATAATTGTTGCTGCCCCAAATTTTATTTTGTTTGCATAGATGCAAAGAAGCAATTTAAAATGGGAGAAATGTTGCAAAAAGCATGTAAGACTGATCTCTGGCCCTATAATGGCGTATAATAAGAGAAAAATACACGCATATCAAGTTTAAATTTACCCAAGGACATGATGCAAAGCAACATAAGTTAGTTAGTAAATACAAATAACTCTATACATTACTACATTTGTGTATAATATAATAAAGAATAATGTGCAAAGTTATTTAAGTTGCCGGGTGGTGCTTTTTAGTGGATACAAACAGATGGAAACTATCACTTACCAATTTTGTGCCCTTGTGCCAATTGTTTCAACATTTTGTGTCTCTTTCCATCTTTGAAAATGGCCTGCCACCCATTTACAATAGTATCAAAAAAAAAAGTGCTGGTCACTGCTTTACATGCCCAGCTTTTCTTTGAAGTCAAAATATCCTCCAGATGTATGTAAATGTTCATAAATTGATACTTTCAGGACATGCCTTGTAAGGGATTCCTGACCTTTACTAAAACAAAATACCAGATTTAAATTTATGTAGAGAAGTGCTACAGCAAATGTGTCTTTTATAAAAAAGGGAAAACTGGCTGTCAGCAAGGATTTTCATCAGGCGAGACCTCTCTTACAGATTGCTAGTGCTCTTCAAACTCTCTAAATCCCGGGATATTCTGCTCACTTCCTACATTTCTAGCTTGTAAGGTATGGCAGGTGAAGAAATAAAAAAAAAACAAAAAACAAAAAAAACAAAAAAAAACGGGATCCATGTGTTTTGTTTTTCTTTAGAACAGCTAAAACAGAATTAAGATTTTTTTAAAGCATATCTTTAAAATCAAGGTAAAGAGAATGACTTTTTTAAAAAGGCGAATCTATTTACAGTGTATAAGATGGGACCTTATAATTGTGGGAATTCAAATGTCACATCTCCATTAGGGAGTACAAGATGATTTGATAAATGTAAATGTTGTGAAATGATTTTCATAATCAAGTTAACACATTCATCACCTGCATTGTTTGGGTGAGAATTTTCTTTTAAATTTTATTTATTTTTGAGAGACAGAGAGAGACAAAGCATTAATGGGGGAGGAGCAGAGAGAGAGGGAGACCCAGAATCTGAAGCAGGCTCCAGGCTCCGAGCTGTCAGCACAGAGCCCGATGGGGGGTTCAAACCCACGAACTGCGAGATCATGACCTGAGCCGAAGTTGAATACTTAACTGACTGAACCACCTAGGTGCCCCTGGGTGAGAATGTTTAAGGTCGACTTTCTTAGCAATTTCAAGTATACAATACAATATTATATTAACTATAGTCATGACAGTGTATATTAGATCCTCATAATTCATCTTACAACTGAAAATCTGTGCCCTTTGATCAGTTTCCCCATTTCCCCAGTGCATGACAACCACCATTTTGCTCTCTATTTCTATGATGTTCTTCTCTTTTTTATGATTCCACATATGAGTGATATCATACAGTGTTTGTGTTTCTCTTTTTTCACATAACCTTATATTCTCCAGGTTCATCTATATTTTTGTAAATGACAGGAATTCCTTCTTTTTATGGCTGAATAATATTCTGCTATGTATGTGTATATACAACATTTTTAAAATCTATAATTTGTTAATGGGCATTTAGGTTGTTTTGTAAATAACCTAATGCTGCAATAAATATGGTAGTACAGACATCCTTAGGATCATGATTTCATTAACTTTAGATACATTCCCAGAAGTGAGATTGCTGGATCATATGATAGTTCTATTTTTAACTTTTTGTTTCCATACTGTTTTTCATTATGGTTGTAGCAATTTACATTCCTGCCAAAGAGGTACAAGGGTTTCCCTTTCTCCACAGCCTTGCCAGCACTTGTTTCTTGTGGTTTTGATTTTAGCCACTCTAATTGCTGTGAGGTGACCTCGTGTTGTGGTTTTGATTAGCATTTCCCTGACCATTAGTGATGTTAAGCAACTTTTCATGAACCTGTTGGCCATTTGATTTCTTTGGAAAAACGGCTAGTCAGATATTCAGATCCATTGCCCATTTTTAGTTGAGTTATTTGTGGTTTTGTTTGTTTTTTGCTCTTGAGTCATAAGAATTCCTTATATATTTTGTATATTAATCCCTTATTGGTTATATGGTATATTTTCTTCCATTCTGTAGGTTTTCTCTTTTATTTTGTTGACTGTTTCTTTTGCTGTACAGAAACTTTTCATTTGATGTAGTCCTACTTGTTAATTTTCCTTTGTTGCTGGTGCTTTGGTGTCTTATGCAAAAAATCATTGCCAAGAATAAAATAAGGATATATTTTCCTATGTTTTCTTCTAGGACATTTACAGTTTCAGATTTTATGCTCTTCTTTGGTTTGAATCAGAGAGTTCTGGGTTTTATATCCTGGTGCTATATTGAATATCTCTGTGAACATGAGCAGATTTATAAAATTCTCATTCCTCAGTTATAAACTTCTTGCTTATCAGGTTCCCTATCTGGTTAAAATTAAAAGTGCTACTAGAGGTGAAATATTTCATATAATAAACACTCCAAAATGTTGTTACTATACTTTTCATGGTAAGTTTTCAAATTGTTCTTAGTATTATTATCATTTTGATTTTAAATTCTCATTTTTATCTAAGTGTATATATTCAGCCACATTCTTTGGCAAAGTCTATTGTTACAGTCACAGCTCTTTTTTTATCAAATTTTATCAAAGATTAGCATAGTTTTTAATCAGTTTTATTGAGATACAATTTACATACAATAAATACATCCATTTTAAGTTTTATTTTCCTGAGTTTTGAGAAATGTATGTACCCGTGGAATTGCCACTGCAATTAAAGTGTAGAACATTTTCACAATACCAAGAAATCCTCTTCCCAGGCACCCACCCAGCCATAGAAAACCTTTGATTTGCTGTCTTAAGAGATTAATTTTGGCTTTATATGGGATTCATACATTCTGTCTTCTGTTGTGACTAAGCTACTGTCTCTCAGCATAATGTATTTGAAGGTAGCAGTAGTCCATTCCTTCTCATTGCTGAATAGTACCCTATTGTTTGAAAATACCACGGTTTTTAAACTAATTAATTAATTAATTAATTATGTATTACTTTTAAAGCTTATTTATTTTTTGAGAGAAAGAGAGAGGAGGAGCAGAGAGACAGGGGGACAGAGGATCCAAAGGAGGGTCTGCGCAGACAGCAGAGAGACCGATGTGGGGATTGAACTCATGAACCATGAGATCATGACCTGAGCAGAAGTCGGCCACTACTGACTTAGCCACCCAAAGTGCCTCAATTTAATTCATTTATTAAAATTCAAGTTCAGGGCGCCTGGGTGGCTCAGTCGTTTAAGCTTCCAACTTCGGCTCAGGTCATGATCTCACGGTTCCTGAGTTCAAGACCCACACTGGGCTTTGTGCTGACAGCTCAGAGCCTGGAGCCTGCTTCGGATTCTGTGTCTCCTTCTATCTCTGCCCCTCCCCAACTTGTGCTCTGTCTCTCTCCGTCTCTCAAAAATAAATAAATGTAAATTTTCTTAATTCAATTTCGTTAACATATAGTGTAGTATTGGGTTCAGGAATAGAATCCAGTGATTCATCACTCACATACAACACCCAGTGCTCATCCCAACAGGTGCCCTCCTTAATGCTCATCACACATTTAGCTCATCCCCCCACCAATCTCCCCTCTAGCAACCCCCAGTTTGTTCTGTGCATTTAAGAGTCTCTTAGGAAAATACCATGATTTTGAAAAATCTTTTCACCTGTTGGTGAAAATTTAGGTTGTTTCCAGTTGTGGCTATCGGAAGTTAAGCCGCTATCAACACTTGTATAAATATCACTGTGTGAAACATATTTTTGTTTCTCTTAGGAAAAATACTGAGAACTGGTATTGATATACTATTTTTCAAAATCATTATGCCATATTAAATTTATAGCAGCAGTGTATGAGAGTTCCAGTTGTTTCACATATTGCCAACCTGTGATATAGTTAGCTGTTTCAATATTAGACATTCTGATGGGTTTCTAACAACATTTCATTTGGGTTTTAATTTATATTTCTGTGAAAACTAATGATGCTGATAGTCTTTTCACGTGCTTGTTAGTCATTTGTATATCATATTTTGCAAGGTGACTATTTAAATATTTTGCTTATTTTTATTGGCTTTTTTTGGGGGGGGGCTTGTTATTACATTGTAAGAGTTTATCTTTAAATGCTTTCACTGCAATTAAAATGTAATTTGCTCTGCAAATAAAGAACTCAAAACTGCTGGTTGTCTGATGTAACAATGGATTCAATATAACAGAAACAATTAATGTTAAGTGTTATTATGAATATATTTTAAATTCAGGGTAGATTTTAGGTAGGCTTGATATCAGAGATGATCTGGTAGTCATTCTAATCAGCTTGTGTATTAGACATTTCTGACCCTGAATAAATTCCATAGATTCAGCCGCATTTTGAATTAGCTGGTAAGTCCAACACAACATCATCAAAAATGTAAATGGTGCCTCTTAAAGTCTTTTGCCAGTCATTAGCTTTTTGGATTTGAAAGCACAGTACATTTGTCATGCAGATGCTGAAGTAATTCACACAATATAAAGAAAAATGAGTATTCAAGCACTAGGGAGCTGTTTATTTACAGTAAGATATAAATACTGCACAGAACTTTTTTCATTTGTTTTCCATATTTTTATAATCTGAAGCATATAATAAGTTGTATACAATATTTGTATAACTTATCAGAGGTTAATACTTTTTTTTCTTTTTCTTTTTAGAAAATTGATTCTAGTCTCTAATCCCAGTGGATGTTAGGCCTTATTTATCCTTGACAAGCTTATTGCTTAGAGCTCCCTAAGGTATGTTAAACACAAGAGGCAATACCAGTTTTTAATTATATTTCTACCATTGAGGTACTTTAATTTATTGCTTTAGAATTCCAACTGGTTAAAATTCTGTAAATCAGTTTCTCTAGAAACTGGTAATTTGAAACTGTCATTCCCCCTTTAGGGTGGCAAACAATTTATATGCTATTCAAGCAAATCAAAAGCCTATAAGAATTATATTTTACCTGAGCATTAAAATTTGACTTGTTTGATGTTTTCTTTATGTTAACGTTGCTTGGTAGTTGATGAAATATACATTTCATTCACTTATTTATTTTTTCAACAAACATACAGGGAACATCATTATATATCAGGTACTATTGTAAGTGTTGAGAATACAAATATATCAACTCAGATCAGCCTTTGCCTAAAATGTCTCACTATCTACTGGGAGAAAAACAAAAACAAACAAACAAACAAACAATTGTCCATGGGCTCTTATAGCTTTTAAGTAGTTTATTTATACTACAATAAATGATTTTGAGAGTTAGTATACTTACATGGATTTATACAGTCCCTGCTAACAGATTTTTCCAGAGGAGGAGCTTACTGAACTTGCTTATCCTGGGTATTGTAAACTTGGTTGCATTATTCAGGTAAGACCTTTCAAGTTCATAAATATATCTAATACAGAAAATGGGGAAGATTGATATATTTAAGTTGGAATTTTACATACCCTAAAAACAAAATTAGTTGAAAATGCTTACTGAATAATATAAATGAAATATTTTTTTCTTTACAGTTTAGTATAAATATATTTAGCAACTGTAAGGGCTGTAATGGATTTTTAATGATTCACTCAGTCTTCATATCTAAGTTACTTGTATAAGCACTTAGTATAGTTGAAAGGATAAAATAAGTTCTTCCTTAGTAGATTCTGTGAATCTTCTTTATTATCATATTTATTTATTTATAACATGATAGATTGGTGTGCAATGCTCCTGTCTAGTTTTAGAGGTTTTATCGTAAGTCTCTGCTTATGCACCTGCCTAGAAATTCTTCTTCAATACAGAAGTCATTTTTCTAATCATGAATTCCCTCATGTACAGTTACATTATATGCAAATTGATTTCTGTATGTATTTTGAGAAAGGTAAATAATTTATGTTCCAGTATATTTGAAACAGAAATTGTTGCTATTGTGAATACATTTTAACTCTTGTTATTGTAATAAGGCCAGAAATAGATACATTTAAAAAGTTAAAGATGAAGCTAAAAAGTATGGACAATAAAAACAGTTAAATTGTGTAGGAAGATGTGCCATTGTTGCTAAGTAGAGGAAGAAGCAACTTAGAGAAAATAATCCTCAGCCTTGGGCTTGAATTGTTGCCTCATATCAGCAAGGGCAAACAGAGTGTGCTTAAAATGAACGAGTTGATCTGTGCTGGGATTAAAACTTTCTGTGGATGCAGTTAAATTCTCTATCTAACCTGGTGGACTCTGAGGATTGCTTAATCAGATTTGCTGAGTAGTTTAAATAAAGGATGGTCGATATTTTCTCATAGTTCTTGCATTTGAATTTTCTGTGGACCAGAAGTTAGATCATGTAGGTAGTTATCAGCAATTCTAAGAGTCAGATGGTGGATTTAAATTTTTCTTTTTCATTATGATCCCCAAAGGCAGGCAAGCTAATCACAATATATCTGAGATGTTTGCAAGTAATGTATCTTGTTTTGGAATTTTGTCAGAATAAATAAGAGTGCATTCAACTAGGTTTAATTCCGTTTATAAAATTAATCTTTGGCAAAAAAAGAAGTGCTTCTAAAAGGATTGCTCAGCTTTGTTATTAAGATTAGATTGTCTTTTGCTGACAGTTTTTACCCCAATAAGGTCAAAAGCATAGCACAATTTTGCTTAAGATGTACATATTTATCGGTTTAAGGTGACATGATAGACCCATCAACATACTTTCAAATTCAGGATAGAGGTGGGATAGTTAATTGGTTACCACCAATATTGTTTTTTAATAAATTTATACTACTTAAGATTTACCCCTTCCTTTTGGAATTCAGTCCTACCATTTCTTGTATAAAAAAAGTCCTATGAGATAGAAATATAATTAATGGTTTAAGATAAGCATGTATGCAGTAAAAGCCCCATATTACCACAAAAATATTTTCAAAACCAACTCATATTTATGGACATTGCATACTGAAAATCTTAATTATAAAAACCCTGATTTATATGACACTATTCTTAGCAAATTCAAGATTCTGGTAAGGCTAATTCCTTACAACAGTATACATTAAATTTGTGCTATTCTGCATTGTCTTGTGTTTCTTTTGGTTTGCATGTTGTTTTATTTTTTTTCATATTATACTATTCCTTTCCTGTTTATATTTTATCTTAAACTTATTCCTTTTCTGTTTCCCCGACTGAGTCCATAAGTCATATATTTTCCCTTAGGTGCTGTTTATTTCACTGATTTTCAAGTGAGTCATTACATCTTGGCAAGAGTATATGACTTTGCTCTGCTAGCTTTTACCAAGAAAGCTAGAATTCTTTGGACATCTGTGGTCTCAGATGTTTAACATCTAGAAGTGAGAGTATGAAACTCTGCAATATAATGGATTGTATCTATTCCTATGTTATTTTTTAAATTATGGCATACATGCATAATGGGTAAAGGTGGAATTTCACTGTTTTTGAAGCTTTGGTGAAGATCTTAAAGCAGTTTCATTAAGCTCCCTATTCATTAAGTCTCTTAGGAGACGCCCTCCTAAGTATCCAGGCTATAAACTCATTATCAAGGAATATATGTTTGCCTGGGTTAGTGAAAAAGGGGAGTTTGAAATGGGAATTTTGGATGACACTAAACATTTTGGGACACAGATAAGTTGTCACTGCTGTAGATAATTGCATTGGATGATTTTTATATGGGGTGTGATGTTGGGTGTTATAGATGCCTAGGTATGTATATGGTATATCTTTGAGTGAAGACGGGAGTTTCTTAGGGGCTAAGCCTGCTCCCATTCAACTATTGATACTGACAATAGATTGTATTCTTTGTGTTGAAGGCTGCTTTGTCCCTGATGCTTATCCTGGTTCCTCTGGAGTCAGTGCCATGAATCAGAGCCCTAACAATTTATTATCTGACCATGTTCCACTTAATAGTTTCTCCTCTTAATAACTGGCTGAATTTTATTTTATGATAGGTACAAAAACAAAACAAAACAAAACAAAAAACCTTTTGTTCATTGTGCATTCTCATCAGCGTTAACTTTATAATTAACTTCATGTTTGGAGTTCATTTAGTTTCATAGTCTATTTAGAACTCTAAAGAATTCATCTTGCTCAAATAAATAGGCCTTATAGTCTCTTCAAGCTTATATTTCTTCATACGAGTTTCAAGAATCTACTCTGAAATTGTAAGATTAAAAATTGGGTTTTATTTGCCTTATTTATTTATTCATTTATCTAACATCGACATTGACTGAGGGCTTACTATGTTCTAAGCATTGTTTTTGGTCCTGGAGATAGAGAAATAAATTAGACAAAGAAAGCCTTGACTCTCTTAAAACCTCTATTCATGGGGTGAGATGGAAGCAAACAAACAAATAAGTTTGAAAGAAAAGAAAATATGAAAGATAATAAGTGTGATACAGGTAAGTAAAGTAGGATAGTATCATAGTTTGCCTTGGTGGCCAGGCCAGGCCAGCCTTGGTGGCTTTTAAGGCTTAAGCCAACCTCAGGAAGTAACCTATGTGCTGAAATGTGAAGGAACTTTATATCATTAATCAATACAAGGACATAAACTATATCCTATTCTGAATGAGGAAATAAGTGGAAATGAAAGATAAAAGAAAGATAAGATATACCCTAATATTTTAGCAATATTCCTCTTACTTTATTGTATTAAAATTATTGATTTCTTTTAATAATCCAGAGGTTAGAGGTCATTTATTTGGCTTGGAGTAGGGCTCAATTATATGAATTTTTATCAAGTTGCTGAATGGTCCTTGGAATGTATTTTGAGAAACTCCCTGTTATAACCCATTGAGACAGGATAGACTCCCATCTAAAATTTGGTTTAGATGTCAAGACTGATGATGCTATAGATACACCAAAAATATATAATCACTACTCTTGTCCATTTCTTATTATGTTCCCTGGACATGGATCCTATATTTTTTTTCCTTTCCATACAACCACACCCTGCTTCTCATTTATGTTTACGATCTGGAACAAAGTACTCTATTTTTAACATTGACATGCATCTTAAAGTCATTTTGACCAAATCTATTATATGTTCAGAACGTGAAGAAAATAGGTAAATCAAAAAACGTGTGGATTAAGGCAAAACTCTGAAGTTATGCTTATCCATCCTTTTCTTATTTTTAGCATTTTATTTCTGCTCTTTGGCAACAGTACATTTTGCATTTTGTATGATTTCTTGTATGTTAGCATCTGGCTTAAGCATTTCATCCCAATTCTACCTTTCTTTTTTTTTTTTTTAATTTTTTTCCAACGTTTATTTATTTTTGGGACAGAGAGAGACATAGCATGAACGGGGGAGGGGCAGAGAGAGAGGGAGACACAGAATCGGAAACAGGCTCCAGGCTCTGAGCCATCAGCCCAGAGCCCGACGCGGGGCTCGAACTCACGGACCACGAGATCGTGACCTGGCTGAAGTCGGATGCTTAACCGACTGCGCCACCCAGGCGCCCCCCAATTCTACCTTTCTTACAAGCATTTTGTTCTTATAATTGCAGTAGATGTTTCCCTTCATTATAATCCTTACTACTTCTATCTATAATAATATAAAGTATCACAATTTTCCCAGGAAATGGGTAGAAGCTAAATTTTACTGCTCTGAATTTTTATTTGAAGAAACAGAGGTAGCATATTAGAAACTTTCAACAACAGAAACAAACTTGGTAAGAATTCTGGAACTTACTTGCACATAATTTGTGTTAAATTGCATTCGTGGACTTAGTGGGTAAATGCATCAATCAATATTTCCACCAGACTAAACCAAATGTTACTTATTAAAAATATTGGCATTGTCAGGGCGCCTGGGTGTATCAGTTGGGTAAACATCCAACTTTGGCTCAGGTCACGATCTCATGGTTCATGAGTTTGAGCCCTACGTCAGGATGTGTGCTGACAGCTCAGAGCCGGGAGCCTGCTTCAGATTCTGTGTCTCCCTCTCTCTCTGCCCCTCCCCTGCTCACACTTTGTCTCTCTCTCCCCAAAATAAATAAACATTAAAAAATTTTTAGGGGCGCCTGGGTGGCTCAGTTGGTTAAGCGTCCAACTTCAGCTCAGGTCATGATCTCACAGTCCATGAGTTCGAGCCCCGCGTCAGGCTCTGTGCTGACAGCTCGGAGCCTCGTGTCTGCTTCAGATTCTCTGTCTCCCTCTCTCTGACCCTCCTCCATTCGTGTTCTGTCTCTGTCTCAAAAATGAAAAAAATATTAAAAAAAAATTAAAAAAAATTTAAAAAGTACATTGGCATTGTCAGTAAGGCTGAAGGATATTTCAGAATTCAAAGCACAACATGCGTATTACTTCTGTGTGGTAGATCATCAGGATAAGGCTCAAAGAGTTTAGGCTGTTTCTAATATTCAAAGAATATTGGTAGGCATGATAATAGAGCCTCCATCTTGAAGCTGTGAACCTACTGTGATACGTGATAACAGTAAGATAGCTACTTATGACCCCTGTGTAAGGGAAATTATTTTTTAAGTATTTTAAATATACATTTTCAAATTAATAGGCTATTAAAATATCCCTGTGAGGGTTTTCTTATTGTCATCATTTTACAGCAGAAAATGGAGACTAGAAAGTTTAAATAACTTACTGTCTCTGTCAGGTCAGGCAAAGCTATGTTATAATAATAAGTAACCCTAAAATTCAAATACCTTAACACAATACACGTTTATTATCTTGCTTATTTAAAAAATGCTGCAGGTTCTGGTGAGTCTGCAGAGCAATTTCCCATGATATGGCCATCCAATTAGTCAGGCTAAGGGAGATGCCAAAGACCGTAGCTTCCTAAATATATGGTCTCCTGAAGAGTTGAACAGTGATTCTTAAATGCCCTCACATAGAAGGAGTACATATTTCATTAGCCAAACACAGACTCATATTTATTCTTATGCTCAAGGAGACAAGAAGCACAACCTTCTATTGCCTAGAAGAAGAGAGACACTAGTCATTGGAGAGTAGCAACATCAGCCATGCTCACCTGAAGTTATCTAGCTAATAAGTAGAAGAACAAGTGTTTCTCCAATCCAGATATATCTCCAGATTTTTTGCTCTTAATCATTGGGCTATCTGTCATTCTTTACTATAACCTAGTGAACTAATGGAAACTCAGAACAAGAAAATTTCGAAGAGAGGAAACTAAGAAACTGATTTCTTTGTGAAGACAGATTACTAAAGGATTTGTAGGATAACTTGAGATTCTGGAGGCGTAAGCGTGTTGTGCATGTTACTTAAATCTCTACCTTAGCCTTTTGTGGCACCTGCAGAAGAAAAGAAAACTGTGAAAAATTTAGAAAAAACATATACTGAAAGAATTAACGTTCTCTTCTAGGTTTTGACTTTGATTGACAAGACTTGACTACCTAGGCAACAAATGTTTTAGGGTGGGACAACATACTCATACTAAATGTGATGTTTAAAATGCATTCTGCATCTCAGATGAAAAACTCTGAATATTGGATTCAGATAAACAATCTGTTTGGATACTTGGCATTCTGTCAGATTGAAAAGGGATTCTCCTGAGATGTCTATCAACAGAAGAGGACTTCTCTGTTAGGATTAAAAAAAAAAAGTTAATTAATGATTGATTGACCTGCTGAAATGCTAACAGAGATCTACAGCTCAGCCACAATGCGTGGTCACTTGAGAATTCTCATTCTACTTTGCTATAAAATGGATTCATTAGTATTCTAACTGCTTAGTTTATTGCCACTGTAGCTAATTCTGCAGTTACAGTTTTACTGTTACTGAGCAATGATGTTTAATGATATTTTTATTTTGAAAATAAAGAGCCTTATATTCTCACATGGTACATTGTGCCAGAGTATAGCTGCTAGACAGATAAAGGTCAAATGAGGCAACTAACTAGTCAAGGGTCTAACTAGATTGATTTGAATTTACATATTTATTTTTAATGACTAACCACATACAGGTCCAAAATGATCTTTAAAAAAAAATTTTTTTGGCAATGTTTATTTATTTATTTATTTATTTATTTATTTATTTTTCTTTTTAAATTTTTTTTTTCAATGTTTATTTATTTTTGGGACAGAGAGAGACAGAGCAGGAACGGGGGAGGGGCAGAGAGAGAGGGAGACACAGAATCGGATACAGGAAACAGGCTCCAGGCTCCGAGCCATCAGCCCAGAGCCTGACGCGGGGCTCGAACTCACGGACCGCGAGATCGTGACCTGGCTGAAGTCAGACGCTTAACCGACTGCGCCACCCAGGCGCCCCAATGTTTATTTATTTTTAAGAGAGACAAAGAGAGACAGAGATAGAGACAGAGCGTGAGTGGGGGAGGGCCAGAGAGAGAGGAGACACAGAATCTGAAGCAGGCTCCAGGCTCCAAGGTATCAGCACAGAGCCCCATGCAGGGTTCAAACCCACAAACTGTGAGATTCTGACCTGAGCTTAAGTGAGACGCTTAACCAACTGAGCCACTCAGGTACCCCAGGTCCAAAATGATCTTAATTATTTCACCAGAATTTGTTGTCAAATTTTCATTTTTGTATTATTTGACAGCTGAATTGCTCAAAAACAAAAAAATTAGAAACCTATTGGAAAACTAACCATAATTATAGCTATTTAAATTTTTTGGTCATATGAATAAGATTGGAACAAAAATAGCTGTCAAGTTTAGCTTGTTGATTACAGGGCTGTAAGTAATTTTTTAAAAGCCGATCATACTTATCATTTCATATAACAATAAGATGGCCAAGAAATATTTAGAAATATATAGAATATATATACATATATATATTTCTGCACATTTTATTTTTATTTATTTATTTATTCATGTATTTATTTATTATTTTTTAATGTTTATTTTTGAAAGAGAGAGACAGAGCATGAGGTGGGGGAGAGAGAGACACAGAACTCGAAGTAGGCTCCAGGCTCTGAGTTGCCAGCACAGAGCCCAACATGGGGCTTCAACTTACAAACCGTGAGATCATGACCTGAGCTGAAGTCAGAGGCTTAACCTAGTGTGTGGCCAGTGTTGACACTTCAAGAAACAAGTTATCACTACTCAAGAAATATAGCATTGGAAATGACCATCTGAGAAGAAACTTACCTTCAGTGTCAGCAGATATATTACCTACTAATTTACGAAAATTCCCATGAAGAAGCATTAAATAATGCTTGATGTCTTTTAGAAAAAGCCATACACCTGTCATGTTATGATTTCTGGGATTAGTCACACAGATTAATTTTTCAATTAACACCTTTTTTACTATGAGATTTATTTTTCCATAAAAAATATAGACACATTGGTTTCTTAAAATTCATGAAACTCCCAAAGCAAGGCAGATATTTTAGCTTATTGCTATCATATGCAAAAAAAGAAAATACAAGAATGCAGTAGAATTTTGAAGATTCTGATTAAATTTGAAGATTACTAGAAAAAGCTTAGATTTGCAAAGTTTCTTCATAGGCATATGTCTGTCATGCTTATAACACAAGTTCTGCATTGTATCTTCTGGTAGATACTCTGATGGGACCAAAAAGGAGTGTTTCGTAGTTGATAAAAGAATAGACTAAAAGAAATATTTTTTAAATGCATGAATATAAAAAGTATACATGTATACACACATAAAATTGATATTTTAAATTTGAAAACATGTGCTGATGAGTCCTTAAAGCACATTCTGTTTTCTATGTTATTTTTTAGGCGAGCCTTCCTTGATAGAGTCTAAAAAATACAATACATGATAATAGTTTGTGAAGAAGTATTTGACCTATTTTTGAAATCTATTTGATTATAGATTGAAGTCATTGAATCTACACTTGGTTCTCTTTATGAAAACCAGGAAAATGTCACAGTTGGAAAACATGCATTGATTTTCAGAAAAATAACCACAGAGCATTTAATATTTGAAAAGATTTCACCTTAAATGTGTTTGTGCCTTTACTCCGTCTTTTCTTTTATGAGCTTAAGAAACAGTCTATCATAGAAAAGGTATAGACCAAGATTCATTACTCAAGCAATCTCTATAACACGAGTGGTAGAGTATGATACAATATGAAACAAAAAAATGTAGAAAAAATTGAGTATGCATCAAAAGAATAATACTGTATCCCTTGGTTCTCATACATTCTGCCTCTTTGGTGTCCAGTAAGTGACTTTCTGCATTAACCCTCAGTTTCCTGATATAAAATGGATATACAACCTCTCAATTGCGTTGCAAGGAGTAAGGGACATAATATATGAAAAAGCTCTTTCAATATTGAAAATTGTGACACAAATTGCTCTTCAAGAGAACGACTCCACTGGAATTACATGAATTTAAAACTACCTTCTCATTACTGTACATTCACCTGATTTCCATGTTGACCAGCAATACTGTTCTACTTTCTTTTGCAACCACTTCTTTGCTTTGAACAAATTTTCTCTCATTTCCTCACCACTTTTTTTTAAGCGGTTTATAGTCTTTCTTTACTTCTGTACCTGAAGGCATCCTAAGGAAACAGATTAAGATTATCAAACAGTAAGAGATTTACAGTAAACTGTTTCATGTTTTCTGTCCCTTTTAAATAAGGTTTTTTCCTTCTTCTTAAATTTATTTATTACTTTTTTTTTTAATTTTGCTCCATGATCTTTTTTGTCTTTAAGAATTAGAATCAAACAAACAAAGTGACAGGCTTTGTGCTGACAACTCAGAGCCTGGAGCCTACTTCAGATTCTGTCTCCCTCTCTTTCTCTGTCTCTGCCCACTCCCCCGGCCCCCACTCTCTCTCATTTTAAAATAAATAAACATTAAAAAAATTTAAAGATGGGGAGGGGGTGCTCCTGGGTGGCTCAGTGGGTTAAGCATCAGACTTCAGCTCAGGTCATGATCTCACAGTTCATGGGTTCGAGCCCTGCATTGGGCTTTGTGCTGACAGCTCAGAGCTGGGAGCCTGCCTCAGATTCTTTCTCCCTCTCTCTCTGCCCCTCCCCTGCTCGCTCTCACTCTTTCTCTCTCTCTCTCTCTCTCAAAAATAAACATTAAAAAATTAAAAAATAAAAATAACATTAGAATCAGAGAAAATATACTAAAGCAGACACTTTATCTACAACTACCACTGTATCTATTACCACCATTTCTACACTTGTTTCTTCTGCTGATATTACACCTGGCTAGTATATTCTAGGCACTGATCCCAGAATTGTATATTTGTTGTCTCATAGGATCATCATGACATACTCATCTGAAGGTTCATTTAATATCTGTAACTTGTGGGGTGCCTGGGTATCTCAGTCAATTAGGTGTCCAACATTGGCTAAAGTCACGATCTCACGGTACATGAGTTTGAGCCCTATGTCCAGGTTTGTGCTGACAGCACCAGAGCGTCCTTTGGATCCTATCTCCCTTTCTCTCTGTTCCTCCCCTGCTTGCTATCACCCTCAAAAATAAATAAACATTGGATTTTTTTTTGTCTACAATTTGCAGTCCAGAAAACTGTGGCCCAAATAAATTACCTAATTCAAAGTGGCTATACACACACCCACTGAGGTGAAATAGCATTTGGGGCACAAGTCAGGGGCAGGAAATGAAGGAACTCAAGACAGTCTGAGCCTGACCTATATACTATGTGCACCCTGGGCAAGTATTCCAATGACATTAACCATTCAAAACTATCCTCTAGCAGAAGATAAAAACTGAATGTCATAAAGCATATAACACATGGGGTCCCAGAAAAATAATCATCAGGTGATCCTATCTGCAGTAAGAGAACAGTCAAGTGGAAACTGCTGTGCTAGACCTGAGGACTTTTTCAATAAGTATAAAAAATCTTCAGGGAAATTAAAAGGATAGCATAATGCTGCTTCTCTCATTCAGTCATCACCTAGACATATTTAAAAATTCTCTGGTTCTTCATTTCCTATCTATAAGATGGGAATAATGATAGTATCTAACTAGGTCTATTATGAGAACTGAGAACTGAATTTGACAATCCACATAGCACATCTCACAGAACCTGATCCATAATAACTTCTACACATGAATGTTATAACTATAGTACTTAGTGGTAGTGACCAAAACCCTATAAGTCTTCTGTTTTAGAAAATATTTTTTTTTCCTGTTATGGGATGAAAGGTCATGGAAATAAAAGGTTCAGCATAGGGAATATTGTCAATAATTCTGTAATGCCGCATACTGACAGATGGTAGTTAAATTGTGATTGTAGACAACATATAGAGTTGTTGAATCACTGTGTGCTATACCTGAAGCTAATGTCTTTGTCAGCTAAAAAACAAAAAAAAAGGTACAAAGTTATAAAATAAGTCACAGGGATATAATCTACAGTGTAGGGAATATAGTTAATTAATAGTATTGTATAGTGATAGAGGAGAACTAGACCTATAGAGGTGATTATTTCATAAAGTAGAAAATATTGAATCACTATGTTTTACACATGAAACTAATATAATAGTTTTTGTTGATTATAATTCAATAAAACTAAGTTAAAAAAAGAATTTTTTCCCTAATTCAAAAGATTCATAGGCTTAAAATCACTTAAAATTACATAGGCCAAAATCACTGTCCATTTAGTTTTTTAAGATATTCAAGGGAAGATAAATCCAGTTCTCTCCCAAAATACCATTCCTACAAACAGAGAGAAAATCAGCTGAGAACATGGGTCTTGTGGCTCCTCTTAGGATCAGTGAAGCAGGACTGAGATGGATTTTACCATCTGAAGTCTTTCTTTAGATGAAATTCCACATTTGATTCTTTTATGTGTGCTCAAGTGAATAGTCACAATTTATAAATGTCCTGTGGTGGTAATATGCCACCAGTTCATCTCTCTGCAATAAAATTCAGCCAATTAACTAGCTTTAGGTGGGAAAGCATAGGACAATCTACTCAGCAGGAGCAGTACCTACTACTTGTATAGTTAATAATGCATTCCTCCCTTAGCCCCCACACAGCTTTTGAACTATTCCATTTTTACTGATCATCTGCATCCAGAAATCTAACTTTTAAAATAAATACCCAAATGTTGTGTGTGTGTGTGTGTGTGTGTGTGTATTTTTTTCTGAAACAGTGATCTTCCCCTGTTTAAAAACATTACAAGAGACTTTTCCTTGGAGAATTTGAAATCCACTGATGTGTGTCTCAAACCTGAAAATGAGCCTGCAAAGAATTACCGTCTTAACCTCCTCAGGCTAAACTTGCTACGCTGTGGTAAGTCAGTGGCAAAAACAAATATTACTTTCCAGTTTTTTATGCAACTCTAAACATAATTCTAGAGAATTGGATTAATCAGAAATTAACCTTGAATATCAAGCAAAAACAAAAATAATTATTTGTAACTGATACATCAGTGTTAACGTTGTATATCCATAGCAAATACTAATGCGCGCATAGAAAAAAAAAACACATACATGAAAGAAAATATCCTGTCAGTTGCCTTTTAGTTTCGTGGATTGTTTCCTTTGCTGTGCAGAAGCTTTTATCGTGATAAAGTCCACATAGTTCATTTTTGCTTATGTTTCCCTAGCCTCCAGAGACATACCTAGTAAGAAGTTGTTGTGGCCAATGTCAAAGAGGTTGTTGCCTGTTTTCTCCTCTAGGATTTTGATGGTTTCCTGTCTTACATTTAGGTATTTAATCCATTTTGAGTTTAAGAAGTGTGGTGTAAGAAAGTGGTCCAGGTTCATTCTTCTGCATGTTGCCATCCAGTTTTCCCAGCACCACTTGCTGAAGAGACTCTTTTTTCCATTGGAAATTCTTTCCTGCTTTGTCAAAGATTAGTGGGCCATACATTTATGGGTCCCATTCTGGGTACTTTGTCTTATTCCATTAATCTATGGGTCTGTTTTTGTGCCAGTACCATACTGTTTTGATGATAACTGCTTTGTAATACAGCTTGAGGTCCGGAATTTTGATGCCTCTGGCTTTGGTTTTCTTTTTCAACATTACTTTGGCTACTTGGGGTCTTTTCTGGTTCCATATAAATTTTAGGGTTGTTTGTTCTAGCTCTATGAAGAATGCTGGTGTTATTTTGATAAGGATTGCATTGAATATATAGATTGCTTTGAGCAGTATCAACAGTTTAGCAATATATGTTCTTCCAATCTATGAGCATGGAATGTTTTTCAATTTCTTTGTATCTTCAATTTCTTTCAGAAGCTTTCTATACTTTTTAGCATACAGATATTTTACCTCTATAGCTAGATTTATTCTGCAATATTTTATGGTTTTTGGTGCAATTGTAAATGAGATTGATTCCTCGATTTCTCTTTTCTGCTGCTTCATTGCTGGTATATAGAAATGCAGCTGATTTCTGTACATTGATTTTGTACAATGTTGATTTTGTTCTGTACAGATGATTTCTGTACTGTTGCTTTGCTGAATCCATGTATCACTTCTAGCAGGTTTTTGGTGGAGTCTTTTGGTTTTTCCACGTACAGTATCATGTCATCCGTGAAGAGTGACAGTTTGACTTCTTCCTTGCCAATTTGGATCACACCTGTCAGAATGGCTAAAATTAACAACTTAGAAAACAACAGATATTGGTGAGGATGCAGAGAAAGGGGAACACTTCTGCACTGCTGGTGGGGATGCAAACTGGTGCAGCTACTCTGGAGAATGGCATGGAATTTCCTCAAAAAATTAACAATATAGCTAACCAATGACCCAGCAATTGCTCTATTAGGTATTTATCCAAAGGATACAAAAGTACTGATTTGAAGGGGCACATGCACCCCAATGTTTATCAGTGTTATCAACAATAGCCAAATTATGGAAAGAGCCCAAGTGACCTTTGATGAATGGATAAAGAAGATGTGGTGTGTATGTGTATGTATGTATATATGTGTACATACATATATATGCATGTATGTATATATTACATATATACATACATATATAATAATATATATAATTATATACATTATAATGTATATAATAATATAATATTAATATCATATATAATAATATATAATGCATATAATACATATATATGTATTGTATGTATATACACATACATATAATAGAATATTATTCAGTGATCAAAAAGAATGAAATATGGCCATTTGCAACAATGCGGATGGAACTAGAGCATATTATGCTAAGTGAAATAAGTCAGTCAGAAAAATAGAAATATCATATGATTTCAGTCATATGTGGAATTTAAGAAGCAAAACACATGAACATAGGGGATGGGAAGGAAAACCAAGATAAAAACAGAGAAGGAGGCAAACCATAGAGCCTTTTCAATACAGAGAATGAACAGGGTTGCTGGATGGGTGTTGGTTGGAGGATGGGCTAAATAGATGATGGGCATTAAGGAGGGCACTTGTTGGGTTAAGCACTGGGTGTGATATGTAAGTGATGAATCGCTAAATTCTACTCCTGAAACCAATACTACACTATGTGTTAACTAGCTTGAATTTAAGTAAAAATAAAAAAGTAAAAATAAAAATAAAAATAAATAAACACAGAAGATTATTCCTATATTATTTTCCTAAATCTAACCTATACATTGTCTTCATGATTTCTCCACCCCTGATGTCTCCATCAATGAGATTCTTGCCATGTAAGATCATAGTTTTTCTACCAAATTCTTCAAAATATAAACATGTGCCTATGGTAATTGTTCTAAGAAAATTGTAATAGGGGTGGTCTTCAGGATTCTTTTGAGTGAGTGCAGAGGTCACTTGTAATAGGATCAGAATCAACTGGTAGCAGAATAGGGAGAATAAAGTTTCACAGACATTCATCCTGTGAAACTGTTGTGACAGAACTACCTTAGTATAAGGGGCACCTGGGTGATCCAGTTGATTAAACTTCAGACTTCGGCTCAGATCATGAACTCTCGGTTTGTGAGTTTGAGCCCCAAGTTGGGGTTTGGGCTGACAGCTCAGAGTCTGGAGCCTACTTCAGATTCTGTGTCTCCCTCTCTCTCTTCCTCCTCCCCTCCCCCATCTCCCCCCCCCCGGTGGCACTGTCTCTCTCCCAAAAATAAATAAATAAAGATTTTTTACAAATCTTAAAAAAAAAAAAAAAAAGAACTACCTTAGTATGGACGTATCACTGTACCAGTCAGGGTTCTCCAGAAATCCAGGCCAATTATGTGTATATATGTGTATACACACAAACAAGTGCGTGCAAGCATGCACACAAACACAGAGAAAGCGAGAGGAAGGAGAGAGGGAGGGAGAAAAGGAGGGGCAGAGCCGAGAGAGATTACTTTTCTTTTAAGGAATTGGCCCAAATGACTATGAGAACTGGCAAGTCCAAAATCACTCGATTAGACAGGCAGCCTGCAAACTCAGGTAGGAATTGATGCTGCAGTTTTCAGGTCAAATTCCCTTTTTTCCAGGAATCCTCAAGTTTTGCTCCTGAGGTGACATTAAAGTCAACTGATTGTAAATGCTAAGCGGGTCTACAGAATAGATTCAGTGCAACATCTAAATTCATATTTGAATAAATAAATTGGGTACCATAGCTTAGCCAAGTTGATCCATAAAACTATCACATTCACCTCCCCTTTTTCCATTGAGAGAAGCCTTTATGCACAGTGATCTCAAATTCAAATTTTGCTGTTTTTTAATATTTAGTCACGAGCCATTAAATTATTATCCTTTTAACACCATTTTTAAACTAAAAGAAATGTTCTCAAGCAATAGTTACATTAGAAACCTTAAGCTGTCTGCAATTTAGTTATTTTAATAAGTGAGAAATGATAATATAAGTATAAATAAATATAATAAAACATATATGAAACATGTTTTCTTAACGTAGTGTTTTACTTGACAAAATGAGAGACACATTTAAGAAACTTTGGTATGGAAAGTGGTATGGAAATATAGAGTTATACAAGATCTGTAGACTTTTTTTTTTTTGTCTTTTTTGGTTTGCTTTGTGTATTTGTTTTTCTTCTTACTCTGGCATTTTGTGGAGCCAAAAACTTAACAGTGGGCTTTCTGCCACCTCACCTAAGCCTTCCAGATCCCACACAAGGTGCCTAAACATTCCATCTGAAAGAGAACTTTCAGTAACTAAGATGCTGTTTCAGCTCTTAAAAAGGGAAGTACAGAAAATTGATGTTCAGCTAGATTTGGCTTTCTTTCCCACATTTAATGCAGTAAGGAGAAGAGAACACAGAAATGTATATTCCATCCTCAGTTAAATTAGAACTATATGGAACCTCACCCTGTTAAATAAAATGAAGCGTTTTCAAAAGTAATGAAATAATACAGTGGTTAAAGGAAGTTGTATGAAGAAGGTGTTTCCAGTTGCAGACCTCAAAAAATATCACAAGTACACTTTTCCATGGTAGCCATGCATACAGACACACAAGACTTTCCTAAGTTTGAGTAGTTTTTTTTATTATCTTTGTATTTTTGATTTTATTAAGACTTTGTTTTTACATCAATTGTAGGTTCAAATAAAAAATGAAAAGGTACAGAGATTTCTCATAATCTCTCTGCTCCCACATACCCACAGCCTTCCCATTATCTACATCTCCCACTAGAGTGGTGCATTTGTTATAGCTGATGAACCTGTATGGACAACATTATAATTACTCAAAGTCCATAGTTTACATTAGGGTTTGCTCTTGGTGTTTGGACAAATGTATGTATCATAACATCATATAGAGTATTTTCACTGCCCTAAAAATCCTCTGTGCTCTGTTTATTTCCTCCAACCCCTACCCTGGCAACCACTGATCTTTTTACTGTCTCCATAGTGCTTCCCTTTCCAGAATGGCATATAGGTGGAATCATGCAATATGTTTCCTTTTCAGATTGGCTACTTTCACTTAGAAATATGCATTTAATGTCCCTCCATGTCTTTATGTGGCTTGATAGCTCATTTGTTTTTAGAACTGAATAATGTTCCATTTTCTATATATACTACCATTTGTTTATCTATTCGTCTACTGAAGGACATCTCAGTTACTTCCAAGTTTTTGTACTTCTGAATAATACTACTATAAACATCGATGTACACGTGTTTTTTGTGGACAAAATCTCTCAACTTGTTTGAGTAAATACCAAGCTGTGTAATCACTGGTTCATATGGTAAAATTATGCCTAGTTTTGCTAGCAACCACTAAACTGTCTTGCAAGGTGGCTGTATCATTTTTCATTCCCACCAGAAATGTATGAGAGTTCCTATTGTTCCACATCTTTAACAGTATCTGGTGTTCTCAGTATTCCAGATTTTGCCCATTCTAGTAGGTGTGTAATAGTAATTCAATGTTGTT
This sequence comes from Felis catus, assembly GCF_018350175.1. NCBI lineage: Eukaryota > Metazoa > Chordata > Mammalia > Carnivora > Felidae > Felis > Felis catus. The sequence continues at coordinate 167,219,517 of NC_058371.1, read as the reverse complement.
TTAATTCACATCTCCCTGATGACATCTATTGTGGAACATCTTTCTATGTGCTTGCTCATTTGCCATCTGTATATCTTCTTTGATGAGGTATCTGCTAAGATCTTTGGCTCATTTTAAAAATCAGATTATTACTGTTGAGTTTTGATAGGTCTTTTATGTTTTGGATAACAGTCACTTATCAGAAGTGTATTTTGAAAATGTGCCCTATTCTGTACCTTGTCTTCTCATTCTCTTGATATTGTCTTTTGCACAGCACAAGTTCTTCATTTTTAATGAATTCAGCTCATCAGTTATTTTTCTTTATTCATTTAGTGTTGTATCTAAAAATTTATCACCATACCCCAAAGTCATCAATGATTTCTCCTATGTTATTTTCTAGGAGTTTTATAGCCTGTGTTTTAATATCCATTTTGATTTAATTTTGGTGAGGGGTATAAAGTCTGTGTCTAGATTTATATTTTTGCATGTGGATGTCCAGTTGTTCTGGCGCCAACTGTAGAGAAAACTATCTTTGCTCCTTTGGTTGCCTTTGCTCCTTGGTCAGTAATCCATTGACTATTTTTATGAGTACCTATTTGGGAATTCTCTGTTTTGTTCCGTTGATCTATTTGTCCATTCTTTCACCACTCTGTCTTGATAAATATAGCTTCATAGAAAGACTTGAAGCCAAGTAGTGTCAGTCTTCCTTCTCTTTCAATATTGTGTTAGCTATTCTGTCTGTTTTATCTTTCCATGTAAACTTTGGAGTCAGTTTGTCAATATCCACAAAATGTCTGGTTTTTATTTTCTTTTTTAATTTGGATTGCATGGATTCTATAGATCAAGTTGAAAAGAATGACATCTCGGCAATATTGAGTTGTCTGAAAGTATAGAATGTCTCTTTATTTATTTATTTGATTTCTTTCATCAGGATTTTGTAGCGTTCTTCATGTAGGTCTTACTTTCGCTAAATTTATACCTAGGTATTTCATTTTCAGAGTACTAATGTAAATTATATTGTGTTTTTAATTTCAGATTCCACTTGTTCATTGCTAGTATTTAGGAAAGTTATTGATTTTATATGTTGACCTTGTATCGAGAAACCTTGCTATAAGTTACATGAATTTTCTTGTAAGTTACATGAATTTTCTTGTTGATTCTTTTGAGTTTTCTACATAGATGATCATGACATCTGCAAACAAAAATAGTTTTATTTATTCTTCCCCAATTTGTATCCCTTTTATATCCATTTCTTATCTTATTTAATTAACACAGAGTTACAGTGTGATGTTTAAAAGGATTGGTGACAGGGGACATCCTTGCCTTCTACCTGATCTTAGTGGAAAAGCTTTGAATTTCTCACTATCAAGTATGATGTTAGCTACAGGCCTTTGTTGTGTAGATATTCTTTATCAGATTGAGGAAGTTACCCTCTATTCCTAGTTTTCAGAAATTTTTTATCATAAATGGATGTTGGTTTTTTTCAAATGCTTTTTCTGAATCTACTGATAAATTCATGTGATTTTTTTCCTTTTTTTAGGCTATTAATGTGATAGATTTCGTTAACTGATTTTTGAATATTGTATCAGTCTTGTATACTTGAGACCAATACGACATGGTCGTAATACCTAATTTTTTGTATACATTGTTGGATTGGGTTTGCTAATATTGTATTTAGGATTTTTGCATCTATGTTTATATTAGAGATATTGGCCTGTCATTTCTTTCCTTGTAATGTCTTTGGTTTTAGTATTAGGGTAGCACTGGCCTCACAGAATGAGTTAGCAAGTGCTGTCTCTACTTCTGTCCTGTGAAAAAAATTGTAGACAACTGGTATAATTTCCTCCTTAAATATTTATGCAATTCACCTGTGAACCCACCTGCATTTAGTGTTTTCTATGTTTGAAGGTTGTTAATTATTGACTCAATGTCTTTAATTAATAGGGGCCTATTAAGATTGCCTATTTCCCTCTATGTGAGTTTTGGCAAATTGTATTTTTTAAGTGATTGGTCTATTTAAGGTATCAAATTTGTGGGCAGAGCATTATTCATAGTATTCCTCTATTATCTTTAAATGCCCATAAGAACTGTAGTGATTTCCCCTCTCTCATTCTTGCTATTAGTAATTTATTCTGTATATTTTCTTAGCATGACTTAAGCCTTGTCAATTTTATTATTATTATTATTATTATTATTATTATTATTATTATTATTTAAAAATCAGCTTTTGGTTTCCTTGATTTTCCCTGTTGATTTCTTGTTTCCAATTTCATTGATTTCTACTCTGATTCTTATTATTTATTTTCTTCTGCTTATGTTCAGTTTGTTTTTCTTTTTCTTGTTTCCTAATGTGGAAACTTATATTATTGATTTTAGTTATTTTTTAAGTATATGAATACAATGTTATATATTTCCCTCTAAGTATTCCTTTCACTACATACTACAATTTTGATAATTTATCGTCCTTTTCATTTAGTTTGAAATATTTTTTTAAATTTTTCTTGAGATTTCTTCTTTGACCTTTATGTTACTTAGAATTAGACTATTTAATTTTCACATATTTTGGGATTTTCCATTTGTCTTCATGTTATTGTTTCCAGTATCATTCTATTGTGTTCTTAGAGTAGAAACTGCATGATTTCTGTTCTTTTATATTTGTTAAAGTGTGTTTATGGCCTATAATGTGATCTGTTTTGGTGAATATTCCATATGAGCTTGAAAAAATACATATTCTGCTGTTGTTGGATAAACTAGTCTATGGATATCAATTATATCCGGTTGATTGACACTGTTATTTAGTTCTACTATATTCTTATTGATTTCTGCCTGCTACATTTGTCTAGTTCTGAGACAGGGTTGTTGAAGTCTCCAACTATGATAATGGATTCATTTATTTTTATTTGAAATTCTATTTGACACTCCGTTGTTAGGGTTTTTTTTTCCCCCATGAGAAGTAATGGTTAGAAAGCTAAATGATAAACATCATAGATGATCTTTACATTGAAAAATATATTAGTGAAGTAGGGGTTGCTGAGAGTTGTGCATGTGATCAGTTTATAGTTATTATACTTATTTGCATATGGTAAGTATGGGTTAAAAGAACATGCTTTTTTAAAATTAAAAAAAATATTTTGTTTATTTTTGAGAGAGAGAGGCAGAGTATGAGCAGGGGAGGGGGCAAAGTATGAGCGGGGGAGGGGCAGAGAGAGAGGAAGACACAGAATCCATGAAGCAGTCTCCAGACTCTGAGCTGTCAGCACAGAGCCCAATGTGGGGCTCAAACCCATGAACCATGAGATCATGACCTGAGCCAAAGTCAGATGCTTAACCAACTGAGCCACCCAGGCACCCCAAAAGAACATGCTTAACTCAACACTTTGAAAGGTTTAGGAACATTTCTTCTGTTTGTGCTCTCATCTACTTGATGGGGGGTTTAAAATAAATCTAAGAAAAAGTAACCATCACATGATGTCTACAGAGGTTCTGCAAAATAAAACTAGGAAAAGAATACAAACACATGCATGCAAACACATGCACGCATAAACACACACACAGGCGCGTGCACACACACACACACACACACACACACACAAATAGATTAATAATACCAGTAAATGGGGCGCCTGGGTGGCGCAGTCGGTTAAGCGTCCGACTTCAGCCAGGTCACGATCTCGCGGTCCGTGAGTTCGAGCCCCGCGTCGGGCTCTGGGCTGATGGCTCAGAGCCTGGAGCCTGTTTCTGTATCTGTGTCTCCCTCTCTCTCTGCCCCTCCCCCTTCATGCTGTGTCTCTCTCTGTCCCAAAAATAAATAAATGTTGAAAAAAAAATTAAAAAAAAAATAATACCAGTAAAAAAAAATGTTCCTGTAGATCAAGTGAAAATCAACCAAATACCTCACCAAGACTAAAATATAAAGGAAAAACAAAGTAAAATTGTTTATAATATGAGAAGACAAAGTAGATATAGAAAACCTTTCCAAAGAGAGGACAACATACTAGTAGTCTATGAAAACAAAACTGCTTTCTAAAAAAATGAAAGCTGAATTAAGATGAGCATCTATGAGAACAAATAACAGTAATTGACTTTGTTTTGGTCCATAGATTGTAGAAAATAGAACCTAAGACAGGAGAGCGGTCAGGGGATGTGCTAATACCTTACTGAGGTGTGATTTCCAGAACAGCAAGAACACATAGAGGTAGATAATTAGAAAAAGAAAATACAGGATAGTGAATTACTGAGTTTCACAGAAAATAAAGCTCATTATTTGGATATATTCAACATCTACAACAAGGCTAGATGGAACTACTATGACTCAGAGCATTCAGTTGAGGGGAAGGAGGAGAGGTTTATGTGCTGTTTTTTTGTTTTGGTTTTGGTTTTGGTTTGGTTTTTGTTTTTATTTTCCTCTTTTTATTGGCCAAATTAGGCCCACAGTGTGTTTAGTCTCTTTCACTTCTGGTTTGTGCTTCATGAGTCCTGGGAAAGGACTAAGAAGTCATCTCTGGGAAAGCCAGATCCCATGTCTTATGATATAGCACTTTATTTGAGTCTGAAAGGGCTGGAAGAAACCAGAGCTTCCATGGGTCCAGTTCATTGGGCTTGGATACTGGAACTTTCTCAGCTCTCATTATGGTAGGAGAGATGGAGACAAGCCTTCCTCTCAGAGAATGATGAAATAAAGAGAGGCATTAGTAGATGAATCAAGAAGCCGAAGGCTGGAAGACAGGCACAGCCAGGTAAATATGAGAGACTCATAAATTGTATGTAAAGAATCAATCCCTTTCACTACTCATATCCAATATCCTCTATGATATCTGATCTTCTACAAATATATGACAATAAGATATTATTATCAATTCATGCCTGAAAGAATAACAAAAATCCAATCCTTTTTGCTAGTGGTCAGTTGTAATGCCCTAAGAAGGACTAAAAATGATTAAAACAAACAAACAAGCAAACAAACAAAAACAATGAATAACAAAGTAAGATCTTCACTATTGCAGCTCCCCAAGGCCTATAAATGATCACTTCTGCCTCCATCAACTATTCTGGATTCTCTGGAATGAAACTAGCTTTTTGAGATGGTTTGCCTGATGGTTAGTATGGACCTTCTCCAGGATGTCTGAAGCTTTACTTGCCTGGCTCTTGTAAGTTTTCACTTGCTGAAATTGCCCCATCAACAGTTATCATTGAAGTTAGAAACATCAAAAGATACCCTAATGAATGCCCTATATTACGGGTGTGTATCTTTCTGCCTTCTGTGTACTAGCAGCCCTAGCTCCTCATGATAATTAGGGTTATCATCCCAGGTAGAGCACTGACTCCATTCTTTACCCTCTGGTTCCCTGGTGTTAGTTACAGATTTAGGTTTACAGTCAAGCTCTGCCTGTCTTCTTTAGCTAAATTATCCACCTTTCATATCTCACCACTATCTCAGGAACTAGAATCTCAAATCTGTTAGATCTGAAGAATGCATGGAAGATATGTTCAAATAGAAAATGTTTAGGAAAGGTACCTACTTACTTCTGCCTTTTGTTTGCAGACCTGTATATTCTTGTGATATTGCATCATATTCTGATCATTGATACAGTGACTAGTTGCATCCTGCAGAAGAAGACTCCAACAATGCAAGATGTCCTGGAGTTGTCCCTCAGTTGTACATTCAATATCTTATTCCCCCATTTGTCAGGTCAGCTGTCAGAGTGATGTCCCACATGGTTAATTAGCCCATTGTTGCATCTCCTGGTCTGAAGCAATCTGTGAGGATATTATATTGAAGTATGAGCCTTATGTAAAGCCTGAGGTGGTATTTTTCCTGGAGATACTATAGGCAGAGAAGATAGACTCACATTTAAAATATGAATTATTTTGGTTTGTGAGAATCACTGTCCCCTTTAAGATGGAATGTAACCAATAAGTTTCCAAATGTCTGTCTTGAGAACTCAGCATCAGTCCTTCCCTATGACAAATGGGGCAGTCAGCAGGGTAGTAGCTAGATTACCCTTCATGTAAAAGTCATGTTGTTGATTACACATATATACTCCATCCCTGTCTCTATGGGTTAAATTAACAGATTAACTATGTACGCATTTGAGTGGTTGAAGACAGAAGCTAGGTAAGTCAGTGTCTTTATTTGTCACTGAGAGCATCCTCTGAAGTGGATACTTTTTGAGGGTCATTGGCATGAAAAGTGATAATCTTTATGGCCTCTTCAATCTCATAACTCTATGCTTCCAGTATTTAAATCTTCTTCATTCCTCGTCTCTTATTAACCAACCAGTCCATTTAATCATCAGAGTTTTGTATATATAACTCACTCATATCTTTCTCCAGCTGGAATCTGTAGCTTTGTCCATTGGAAGGATTTCCCTTCAATGCTGTTTTCAGGGACCCTACTCAATGGAGGCACCAATATGATAGCAGTCCATTTTTCACTAGTGCAACAATACATTTATTGGTATAAGAATTAGAGTGACATCATTTATTTGTCTGTCAGTTGGTCACTGGAAACAGCCCTTTAGCCCATGAGTGTGAATTGAGAGATCATTAGCAATAGGTGCCATTGAGTCTGAGCTATCTGTCAGAGCCCAATTCATAAAGAAATGCTTCACTTATACAGCGTGATAGTTCTATGCCTATGTAACTTTGTACTTCAGTGACTCCAATGATGGCTCAATCATGATGGTCAAGTCATGTTGCTATATTTTGTTTCATTGTCATTTTCTCAATTTACTGGGCCAAGAGCATTTTTCCAAATGGTGGATAGTTGGCTTTAGAAGGCACTGATATAATCCTAAACCCTAGATACATGTGCTCCAACTATCATATTAGGGTTTACAAAAGACATTAACCATGATTTTTAACCAACACAGGTATATAAACTAATAACTTATTTGTTAGGTCATGAGACAAAAAAGACAGGATAGTTTTCACTAGAACATGAACCTGCCACAGAGTTCTCTCCTGCTTTGGATCTTACTTGAAACTGGCAGCCTTCTGTGTTGCCCAATAAATAGGTTACAAGAATATCCTAAGTGTAGTATGTGTTTGCAAATTAACTAAGCTCTTTGACTCTTTCATCGTGGTAAGAGGTATGGGGCAGGGAGTGGGGGTGAGGAGCAACATCTTTTCTTTTACCTTTATGGTGCTGTCCCAACATGACTCAGTCCACTGGACTCCTAAGAACTTCACCAGTGTCTCATCTGAATCATTATAGAGTTTGTTTCCTATATTCTGGCACATGTATGTCTTACAAGGACATCTAGCTCTATAGAAAAAATGTGAATCAGTAAGTAGAGCATGCAACTCTTGACCTTGGGGTCATGAGTTTGAGTCCCACGTTGGATATAAAGTTTATCATTTTACTTTTATAATATTTAAATGTTATTTATTTATTTATTTATTTATTTATTTATTTATTTATTTCATTATTTATTTATTTATTTATTTTTGAGATTACAAGCAGGGGAGGGGTAGAGAGAGAGGGAGACACAGAATCTGAAGCAGGCTCCAGGCTCTGGGTTCTCAGCACAAAGTTGGATGGGGGGCTTGAACTCATGAGCCATGAGTTTATGACATGAGCTGAAGTCAGATGCTTAACCAACTGAGCCACGCAAGAGCCCCTAATGTTTAATTTTTAAAAAGTTTAAAAAAAAGGTGAATGATATAAAGAGAGTATTAAATATGTACTTTTCTTAAATATGAAAAGATTTTCAACCTCATTTACAAGAAGAGAAATGCAAATTAAAATTATACCTTGATACTATTTTTTTTATCTTTCAAATTATTAAAGAACAAAACTCTGTATTAGAAAGAGTGAGAAACAGACTCATATACTATTCAATGAGAACAGTATCCATGACAGTCAATTTAGCATATCTATCAAAAATGTATGAGCCATTTGTCCTAGCAATTTATTTTCTTAGAATTACCCTACAGATAATTACACATTGAGATAAATAACATATATAAAAATTATTAAGTAATCTTTTTTTGTTTATAATAGATTGATGAATGATTTAATAGTAGCCTGGTTAAATAATGCCATTCAATAGGTAGAAAAAAGTGACACAGATTTTTAACTACTGATATGGAATGATATCCAAAAAATGTTTTTTAGTGAAAAAAACAAAGTACTGAACAATGTATAATGCATTCTACCATTTTTTTTGCCTCTGTATTTATGAAGAATCTCTGAAACAATGTTCAAAAGACTTATTACTATTAAAAGTAGCTTCTTCATGTGTGGGAAATTGAATGTTTTTATGACAAGGATATAAAACAACCCTTTTTTTACTATATACTTATTTATTCCTCCTGACTTTTTTTTACTATATGCATGTAATATTCATTTTTAAAAATCAGAATCAGTTCTACCTAATTCAGTTTAAATTTTCACTCACTTCTAATTCAAAGCTTCTCCCCTCCCTCTAGTTCAGATCTGAGCAGAAGTGTCAGGACTTATACTAGGGAAGAGAGGAAGGTCTGCTTTTCCTTCTTCCTTTATTTTCTCCCACTTGCTGGTGCATCCTCCAAAATTGAGATAGGGGAGGGAAAGATTAGGTAAAAAAAATGAAAGTCCTATGAGTTTTTGAAGAAATTTGGGGAAATCCATACACTATTACTGGAGTTTAAATTTGTTAAAATAATATGGGAAAACAGTTGGTCCAAATCTGGTGAATTTTTATAAAATCTGGTGGAATCAGTTCTCATTAGGGTTTTCACATTACTGATCTGCTGTTGTAGCGATTAAAACTCTGACTGTCTCATTACTCAACATGGGCAATTACTTTAGCCAACTTCTTTGAGATGCTTCTTGTACTACTCAGAGTAGAATGAGGTGCTGTAACAACTAAACCCTGGAAATTAACTTGTGAAATAAAATATATCTAATTTCTTATCTAATAATCTAATGGAGATATACCTAATCAGTAGGGTTTGGGAATGAATGAAACGTTTTGGTCTATAATCATTTAAAGTCTATCAAAAGCTCTTCCCTCTTCAGTATGTAACTTCTTTACATTTATTAGGCATCACTGTACATCCAGTTGAAGAGGAGAAAACATGGTGGCTTGCAGTAATGAAAAATTTTATAGGGCAGGCCTGGAAGTGGAATGTACCACCACAACGCTATTTCATAGACCTGAACTCAGTTAAATAGGCACACATTAATGCACGTACAGCTGAGAAAAGTGGTCTTTGGCTGTTCATCAGATTCCCATTGACAATCCTATACTATTAAAAGTCAAGCATAAAATTTTGGGGCATCTACTTGTCTTTGCCATATATCCCTCAGCCATTTGCCATGTCAATTGCATCCAACAAGCTTTTACTGCTATAGGGGTATCATTGCCTTTGTCTTGCAAGCTACTCTTGGGTGAGGCTTGGGTGAGACTCAAGCTTGGCTACCTTTTCTACCTTTTCAAGTGAAAAAGAGACACTAACCTCTTTGTTTATGTCCCTCATTCTAGGGTACATGGGAAAGTGTTCCAAAAACTTCAAAGTTCTCTGGCTAGATAAGTATCAAAGCTAAAATATTGCATTCAGTGGGCTTTCTGAGAAGCAGACAATGAGTTAACATTACTAGTACAAGAAACTTATTAGGCAGTGGTGGATGGTAAATGCTTGTGAAATTTAAAAGGGAGAGGAAGCAAGACTGGGCCAAAAAAAGCCTTTGGACACTGATGCAGATCTGACATCTGTGAAAGGGAAGACTGGAGGAAGCAGGACTATGTAAAGAAAAGCTCATACTGCAATGCAGATATGCAAAAGTATTAGTCTGTCTTATGGAGAGCACTAGAGCAGAGAGTGTGAGTTAATATAAGCCAACATTTGTCCAAATGACCAGACTCTAGTAACACAACATGACCCATCATTGGTTTGGCTGGACAAAAAGCACATAGACTCATCTTGAAATATGAAGCAAACTTTTGAAGGCATTAACAGTTGAAGGCTGTCAGCTAAAATCTGAATGGAGAGCTTGTTTTGGGAAGGAAATTTGACCCAATACGTGCATGGCTACTTCATCTGTGGACATCAGATTTTTCCATTATTTCAGTTCCTTTCCATCTCCATGAGTAGTTCTGTTTTATTACTTCCTACTGAACTTGAAAAGTATGGCAGAGTCTTTATCCAACTAGTATCTTCATATCCCCACACCATCTGCATGGGCAAAGAGGAGGATGTATCATAATACTTCCATTAGGAAGGAAGCCTTTCTATTTTAGGAAACTTCCCTTGATTCCTAAAACCCTTATAATATAGGATGAAAGTGTCTGTTGAGGTTCTGGTCTTAGTAAAGTGGCAGAAAAGCTATAAATACAAAGAAAGAGGATGTTTGGTATCTACTTGGAATTCTGGGAAATGGGAAAACTTAGGCTGTTCTCCAGCATTTTGACAAGAGGCAAACAAAGTGGAAAAATTTTAGCCACTCTGACCGGTGTGAGGTGGTATCTCAATGTAGTTTTTATTTGTATTTCCCTGGTGATGAGTGATGTTGAGCATCTTTTCATATGTCACCTGGATGTCATATGTTGGTCATATGGATGTCTTCTTTGGAAAAGTGTCTATTCATATCTTCTGCCCATTTTTTCACTGTATTATCAGGAAACAACAGATGTTGGCACGCATGTATCCTGTTGGTGGGAATACAAACTGGTGCAGCCATTCTGGAAAACAGTGTGGAAGTTCCTCGAAAAATTAAAAATAGAATTACTCTACGACCCAGCAATAGCACTACTAGGAATTTATCCAAAGGATACAGGAGTGCTGATTCATAGGGGAACATGTGCCACAGTGTTTATAGCAACACTGTCAACAATAGCCAAATTATGGAAAAAGCTCAAATGCCCCTCAACTGATGAATGGATAAAGAAGGTATATCTTGTGTGTATGTATATATATATATATATATATATATATATATATATACACACACACACACACACACACACACACACACACACACAGTGTGTATAAATATATGTATATGTGTGTGTACACATATATAAATACATGTGTATACATATGTGTATATACACATATACATACGTATATACATACATACAATGGAATACTATGTGGCAATGAAAAGGAATAAAATCATGCCATTTGTAACGATGTGGATTGAACTGGAGGGTATTATGCTGTGTGAAATAAGTCAGTAAGAGAAAGATATCATATGTTCTCACTCATATGTGGAATTTGAGAAACTTAAAAGAAGACCATGGGGTAGGGAGGGAAAAAAATGGTTATAAACTGAGAGGGAGTCAAACCATAAGAGACTCTTAAACATAGAGAACAAACAGAGGGTTGAGAGGAGGGGGTAGATGAGAAGGGAAAATGCATGATGGGCATTGAGGAGGGCACTAGTTGGGATGAGCACTGGGTGTTGTATACAAGTGCTGAATCATGGGAATCTATCCCCAACACCAAGAGCACACTGTATACTCTGGATGATAGCTAACTTGACAATAAATTTTATTTATAAAACTATGGAAAATATCCAATAGGAGAAAATAGTATCACTGATAATGGATTAATTCAAGATATTCAACACTTGAATATCCCAAGTCCAAAAAAGAAAAGATAAAATAGAGAGATGAAATAATAGAAGAAAACTTATCCAAATGAATGAAGGACATAAGTCTATAAATAGAAAAGAGCTCCCTGATGCCTAGAATAATGAATTAAAGACCTACAAACTAGGATTTTTTTTTATCTCTCATGTAGATGGTTCCTTAAAACCTCTAGCCTTTAAGTTTCTTGGTTTCTTCTCCAATGAACTGACTCTTTTCACCCTATTTTAGACACAACATCCATGCTAATAACATTAATCCTTTAATGTACAACCACAATTCCCTAATAATTTTATTTTAAGCACCCTATTCTGTGGTCACAATCTCCTATCTTCTTAGTTACTACCACTTTATAGCACACACTCTCATAATATAACTGCAATGCATCGAGTTTATGATGTTAATGGTCCCCAATACCATCTCCAGTTTCAAAAAATTTTTAAGGAAGATTCACAGGACTCAAGATACAGTCATACTCATTGCCAAAATTTATCACAGTAAAAATATACCTACCAAAATCAGCAAAGGGAAGGACATATAGGAAAAAGTTTGAAGCAAATCAGGTGCAAGTTTTCAAGAGTCCTTTTTCAGTGGATTCACATACGATGCACTTAATTCCTCCAGCAATGGGTTGTGACAACATGTGTGGAACTTGTTTACCAGAGACGCTCATTGGAGAATCATTCCCTGAGAATTTTATTGGGAACTGGTCATGTAGGTACGCTCTTCCTAGAATGTACTAAAGTTTTAGATCCAGAGAAGGAAAACAGATGTTGAGCATAAACCATATTGTTTATACCAACAGTTTAGATAGAATAAGCCATTCCTATCAAGGAATTATAAGAACTGTCTCTAAATGCAAGCTCCCAGATTCCAGCCAAGGAGCAATTTTCTAAATAGGACTTTGAAAGGATAGCAGTCTCCTATCCTATTTAATACCTATGTGTTAAATCTTTATGTGCACACACGAATATTTTTTCATGTCCTTCCTCCTGTCCAATCCTCATATTTCATCTTCCTGGAGTCAGAGTCTATGATCCATCATTATAACTACTCTTGTATATAGGCTAAATCCCCTCCCTGCTCTCTGCTTACGTGAAATTGGGAGAACAAACTATGATTAAATCCAAGTTTATATTTTCTGTGTATAATAAGAGAAAAATACACAACCTTCTCACTAAATCGATGATCAATGCACCTGTGTTTGCTGCACAAGAATTCTAAAATTCCTTTGTTTATTGGTTCTCAGACTGTGGTCACTGAACACATAAGATTAGCACCACCTGGTGATTTATTTCAAATAGTTTTTCAGACTTCATCACAGATGCACTGATATAGAAACTCTGGAAGATAAGCCAGAAATCTAAGTTTTCACAAGCTCTTTGGGTGATTCTGATGCATGCCAAAGTTTGAGAAACACTGTTCTTTACCATTTATCTTCACAATATCTTAGACATTTAGTTTACATGTTTCCTTCTTCAACTCAAATTACCATTAAGACTACTGTTATCTTCCTTCTCCGTGAATTTCACTGAGAAAATAGAAGTATTAGAGCTTCTCTAAGCTCCTGTTCTGCCCATACTTCTAACCCATGTCCATATGACTGCCTTTGCTCTCATTATTAGAGAAAACTTGCCCTGGATTTCAACCACTCTGCCTAATTGTATAGTTGTCTCACTTTCTTTTCAACATCAGTTCTCCTTTCCACTGAATCATTCTATTAGCATTCAAATATTATCTCAGCAACACCTTTACTTGATCTCCAGAAAACTCTATTTTAGTAATCCACTTTACAGCAAAATACCTAAAATGACTATATATTTAATGTATGTAATTCCTTTCCTCACATTTTCTCCAACCTACTCTAGCTAGGCTTTCTCTCTAGCATTTCACAGACACAGTTCTTGTCAAGGACACCAATGTTCTCTACCTTACTAAATAGTGATCAAAGTTTAGACCTCATATCACCAAAATCTTACAAGTTGATTCAAAGCCTCTTTTTATTTTGTTTTTCTTTTTTATCTAGAATATCTCCCATTTTTCCATATGACTGACTCTCTTATATCTTCATATTTCTGCTCAAATATACTTTATTAATAAGGCCTAATGATAATAGAAAATACTGTAGATAGACTATCAGAAACAATTTTAAGCACTTTAGGTGATAATACTACCTCAGTTTTGTAGATGGAGAAACTGAGGCACAGAGAGGTATGTTAGTTTTTTCAAAGTCACGCTTTCAGTAAGAGTGGAGCCAAGATTTAAACCCAGGCAGTATTGCAATGTAGACCATTACTAAGCCCTAAAACACACTGGTAGTAGTTTAAATAGGGCCCCCAGACTCTTTATACTAATTAACTAACTTTACCTCTTGCCGTCTCTACATTCCTCAACTTCCTTTGTGTTCCTGCATTGCCCTTATCATCATCTATGACAGGGTCAAGAGTTCACTGAAAACTTGCTTTCACTTTGTTTTAGATGCACAACTAAACTATATTTCCAAAACTCAGCTGGCACTTACTTGGCTATGGAATTGACTTTTGTCCCATGGGATATGGACAGAAATTATGTGCATCATTTCTAAGCCTGGCATTTGATAACCCCCATGTGTTTAGAGGTGGATTCACCGTCAAGCTAGTGAAACTTAACACTCAGGCATCTCACTTGATCCAGCTTCAGCTAATACTCATACAGAGCCCTACACATGTGTTTTACATGTATTTGTAAAAGACATTTTAGCTACAGCCCTTTCATAACCTGGTCTCTTTCTACTCTGGACTCCATCTCTCACATTTCACCTTGTGTTGTATGAAGTTGTAGAGGTAGAAGGTATTTTAGGATCTGAAAAGGGGAGTATTGAATTAAGGCTGTATGTGGATGACTTCTGGGAGAATATATTCAGATGTTTTGCTTTTCTTCCCATCTGTACTTATTGCCATTTATATGTATAACTGGCTTTCAGGAGTTTTGATTACCCACTATGCCAATTTTCTCAGTGTCATGACACAAAGATGAGGGGACAGGGTCTTATCATGATATGACTGTGTCCCATGGCTCTCAGAATTATGTGAATGGAGCAAAACCAGGTTTGAAATGCAGGATTCCAAAAGTAGTCTGTAGAACGTTATTCCAATGATTAAATATATAAAATTAAATGAACAAGAGTCCCTTCTTATTGAAACCTAGTCAAAATGAATGCATTCTCGTGTTAAGATAATGAAAAGGAAGACACCCCCAAACATGGAAAGGAAAGTACCAGTTAAGAGAGGAATGAACTGCTACTCTTCCCTTAAATCCAAAAGGAACAAAAAACTGAGTCAACTGTGTAGTAGTGTAACATTTGCATTCGATGTTTCATCTTTTCTAAGAAGGAACATAAATGAGTAGTCTGGATTTTATTTAATCCTCCTCAAGATGGAGCTAGAACTTGATAAAAATATTAATAGTTTTAAATTAGTTGTTTTGTGAAATTCAAACTTTTGAAATACATGTTTCTACTAAGATATTGCTTATTAACAAGCTATGGCATAATCACACTTCATTATTGCATGCCATTATTTTCAATGACACTTGCATTTGCACATAATGTCCTTACCTCTCCCAATCTTCTGGAACAATTCAGCCTTATTGCTGATGGGCAGTATTAGGGTGTTGTGAGTTACTTTTTAGCCATTCATGTCTAGGCTTATTTAAAGTACACATCCCACTCCACACTAGCTTAGAGTAATGTAGACATTTTTCCTTATTAAAGGAAAATTATAACTCTTCCAACAAAATTCTAGATGAGACATGGTATTTTGTTTTTGATTTTTGGTTACAAAAAATAACTGATTAATCTGAATATTTTTGTGGCATTTACTTGGAAACAGAACATGTTCTCAGGACAATGAGAATATGTATGATACAAAAGAAAGCAATGACATGAAACTTTTTCCAGTATAAATAACTACACTCATTTGAGTCTCAAGTAGACGTCCCTGGACGTCTTATACAAATGTTACTGCATTTCATTACTGGAGAAAGGACCATGTTCTTTGCAACCCCACCACCCCCTAAGCTGAGAGAGAAAACTTGGATGTCTGTTCCTGATGCCCTCCAGACTTCCCGATGTGTCTTTTTCTGTTTCTGATCCTTCTCTATATTCTTTCACTGTGATTTACCATTGCCATCAGGACAACTGCCTCTGGGTCCTATTGTTCCTTCAAGTGTCACCAAACACTTCAAGTTATCACCAAACACTGGGTTGTTGTGGGTTCTCCAAATCACCTCCTGTACTTATTAAAATAAAGTTACTAGGAGAAGTTCTCCATAAAAATTAAGGTGCAAATCAAGATAGAGAAAAATGTATCCAGGAGACAGTGGATTAGATCCAAGGGGTCAGTAAATCCAGGGTTTAGGATGACAACGGTGCATCAGATTAAGAATCGTCAGTCTTTTTTTTTAATGTTTATTTGTTTATTTTGATAGAAAGAGAGAGAGCGAGCGCTAGTGAGCACACATCAAGTGGGAAAGGAGCAGAGAGAGAGAATTCCAAGTAGACTCTGTGCTCAAGGCTTGATCTCACAAATGTCAGATCATGGCCTGAGCTGAAATCAAGAGAGGCTTAACTAAATAAACCACGTAGGTGCCCCAGAACAGTCAGTCTTAATTGAAGCCAAGAAGTATAGAAAGACCACAAATACATATATGCTATAACTGAGATTGTAAAAAATATGAGGATGTAAGAAAATCCAAAAATATAACCAAAATTAAGCAATTGGCAAACTTACAATGAACAAAAATTGTATAAAAAATGTTCATTATGAGAGGAAAATGTGTTATGAATTTTAAATTAACCACTAAAGAATAAAACTTATGTATTTTACCTAATGGTGGGAACATTTTAGTTCATGTGGTTCCAGGGTTAATTACTTGGATGCATTAAAAATGTGTTATTTTAGCACATTACTAAGTCTAATATTGGATTTTATATTCCATTAATAATGTAAATGTTATTTCATCCCTTTCATTTTAAAGGCTTTTGACTTAATGGACCAAACTACAAACTTTGGTGGTTATAACAAAATTGAAAATAAATATTAAACTTCACTTTGTAAGGATAAAATATCAGTAGCAGAATTTAGGAGATGCAATATGGAGAAAGAATAGGAGTATTAGTACCACCATCTTTCAATGTAGATAGTCAAAGCTTACTGAAAACACTTGTGGAAAAAGAAACAAAATCTTTATATTATATTTAAAGGATTTTAGTAAGTGACAGAACTAAAATGATAACACACATTGCGAGTATTATTAAGGAGAAGTCTAGAGTAAGAAAGCTAGATCCTGATCTTTCATGTCAGAAATGAGTATCTAGTGTCTAAAGTTAAAAGTCAGTAAATGTACACATATATATGTATTTGTATGTATACTTATATATATATATATATGTGTGTGTGTGTGTGTGTGTGTGTATGTATATGTATTTGCATTTGTAAATCTATATTTTCAAATATATATATATATATATATATATGTTTTTAATTAGAAAAGCATCAGTAAATTACTTTTTTCAAAAACTCTTCTGTGGCATTTAATGTGGTATCCAGTACATTCACTGATTTATATTAAACCTTTACAGGAAGAAAATATTAATGGTAGGATGCCAATATGAAAATAACTATATCATCAAAGCAGTGGAATAATATGGAGTTTTTCCTATATACCTAAGATTTAATTTCTTTGATGTTACTGCACCATTTTTAGAAGATAATTCTGTGGGGGCATCTGAGTGGTTCAGTCAGTTAGCCTCTGACTTCAGCTCAGGTCATGATCTCATTGCTTGTGGGTTTGAGCCCTGCACTGGGCTCTGTGCTGAAGGCCCAGAGCCTGGAGCCTGCTTTGGATTCTGTCTCCTTCTCTCTCTGTCCCTCCCCCACTTGCTCTCTGTTTCTCTATCTCTCAAAATAAATAAAAAACATTAATAAAAATTTTTAAAAAGATAATTTTATGTTAAACTTTTTCAAAATTCATTATAATGTTAATGCCAGGAGGACACAGAGAGTTTTTCTGCTGTATTCTTGGAACACAGAATAATAATTGGCCTACACTAGATATTCCCTACACATATGTTAAGTGAATAAAATTTGAACTCAACAAATAGTTTTTAACCATCTCCTGCAGGAATATGGTAGTTTAAGTTTGGCAATTCCAACTCTAATCACTCAATTTTCTTTTCACAAATCTCACTTTAGTTCTACTTTATAATTTCATTTCACCCCTCTTGCACCATGACCTGTTGCCTCGTATGGTTTGTATCCATGGAAACCTAAAATACTTTAATATTATATTGGCCTTCCAGGGAAATTACCATTTAAAATGAACACTGCAGGATGGGTAGGAATTGCATAAGGCAGATATTACGGACGAAGGCAACAGCATTTATGAGAATTTGATGTATCAGAGGGATAGGAAGATCTTTGATATAGTTAGAACATAGAGTTCAAGGGGTAAAATGTAGTCAAAGTGTCTATAGATGACTACATGTACCTGATTATGGGGAAAAAATGAAAGAACAATGGAATCCACTTAAGGATATTTGTGTTTCAAAACCATGGGGATAATGAAAACATAGTGTGTGTGCGTATATATATATATATATATATATATATATATATATACGCACACACACACACACATATATATACACACACATACACACACATATATATGCATATATACATATATATATATATATACACATATATATATA
The DNA here is from genome assembly GCF_018350175.1 of Felis catus. Taxonomy (NCBI): domain Eukaryota; kingdom Metazoa; phylum Chordata; class Mammalia; order Carnivora; family Felidae; genus Felis; species Felis catus. The sequence continues at coordinate 167,201,211 of NC_058371.1, read as the reverse complement.
TACACACACATATATATGCATCTTATATATATACCATTCTTACCATTACAAGTTTGTGTATATATATACACATATATATATATGTATACATATATGTGTGTGTGTGTATATATATATATATATATAGTGATCAAATTATTAGAACTTGGTGACTAAATGTTTACAGAGAAGGAGGTTCAAGGGGTTTTGGTAAGACTCTTAGAATTTAAAGGGAAACAAATTTTTTGATGGTGGTAGTGGTGATGTTCTGTCTGATATTGTTTTTGTAATTGTGCTGATGTATGTGAATTAGTGGATTCAGTTGACTGTTATAGATGCCTGAGGAAAATCCAAGTAGAGATGTGTACCTACTTATTGGTAGAAATTGAGACTTTATCTAAAAAGAAGATTGGACCAATGACAAAGTTTTGGCAGTCAATAGCATATAGAATTAATAAACTTGAAAATTAATAAACCACTGCATTGACTATGGTTTTTTTTTAATTTATAATTCTTTTATATTGTTTTTATTGCTTTACCCCACCTATGTTCTACATACAAATAGGAAATAATCACATTTATTATTTATTGAACATATGCTATTCACTAGGTGCTATATAGGATACTTTATTGCTCATTTAATCTTTAAAAAACCTTGTGAGGTTTTCAGATCCCTAGTTTATTGATGATGGAACTCAAGATTATAAATATCTTTCTTGTGTTTCCTAAGTAACTAAACCACCTGAAAGATCTGGAATCTGGGTCCATGTTTGTGTTATACTTAGGTCTATATTTGTCTATCAACGATACTGCCTGCAGTCTGTTTCTGTTCAGTTCTGTATTTTCAATAAAGACATTTCTTCACTAAAACTATTATTTAAGAACTTGCCACCCATTGTTATGCCTGTTGTAGGTGATTAGAGAAGTTCATGTGGCTGAAAATGAATGATGTGGGAAAAATACAATGGAATCTCTTAGGGCATTTTATCGCTTTTGAAACCTTACTATTACAAGTTTATCTAAAAGTTGTCTCTCTATGCAAGTTTTACTTTGACATATTATCTTATGATACACTCAAAAAAGGAGTCTGTCAAGATGGAGCATACAGCCACTCTTAAGATTTTACTTTTGACTTACTATTATGCAAATCATTAACATTGAAAATAAATATTTGGAATTGTGGTTAAAGTTCCTAAAGTTCATACTTCTCTGTGTTATAGTCTGCAAATTCTGCTTAAAATAGATAATGTGCACACACACACACACACACACACACATTGGATAATAAGTCGATAAAAACATCTGGAATGATGCAACATCTAATAATACAATATCCAGACTTTCAAATTGTAAATCTTTATAAATTAGGAGATGGACCAATTTCATAATTAATAGGTATTCTGCTCTGTGGATGATATCTTTTATTTTGACTGTGAGCCCACTTATGTCACATCATACTTGTGACAGTGGTAATTGTCATTGACAAAGTTTCTGTGCTGCCCCAGATTCAACCAATTATTCATTTCCTCACCACCTTCTTTGCTCAACAGTGATTGAGAAGCAATGACATCATTTTCTGGAATTGCTCAATGAATAACTGGTGAGAGAATTATTAGGTTAACAGAAAATCAGAGATTGTGTAACATCCAGAAAAGACTTTGTTAGAATATCCTTGGGCAATTACTACAGGTATGTTTGTCTTCTTACAGTCTAAGAATTAGCTTCTAATTTGACTTTCCTAGATGCAATTTTCAGGAAGTTTCTAGATCCTTGATAACTGCATCAAGGACAAGAAGGTATAGTTAACTAGGATGAAAGAGTCTAAAAAATGCATCATAAACTGAAAACCTATCTTTAATGACTTTTATTTCTTTGGTTAAATATAACTTTTCAGTGAAAATAAATATTTTCTTGGATCAGTGACAGATGGTTTCAATTGGCAAATTTGTTTTCTGTAAATCTGTAAGAGGAAAATAATCCCTCCTGTTTCAAAAGAGTAACAATAGGTCAAATACCAAGATTTGGATCTAATCCCTCAGCAGCTGGACTATGAGTGAATATCCCTCATTTAATACTATCTTTTAGAAAATTCTATTTGGGAAGATGTGTTGTATATCTTATTTCAAAAGAAGTCTTATTAATTTCCCACATACTGTGCAGAATTGCTTTTGGGTGCCAACTTTCTCTGTATATTAAATATGCAAGTATATGTGCATGTGTGCATTTCTCTGTGTGTAAATTGACAGTGAGGACACAACCACAATCCCAGAAGCTAAAATGTTCTTTTTATTTACATGGTAGTATTGTAAATCATATTTTCATTCCTTTGACTTTATTTTGCAAAATTAGAAGATATCAGAAAAAATAAATGAGAACTTCAATCTTGATTTATGAAATAAGGTTAGCTATTTTTTTCCCACAAAAATTAATAGAAACTAAGTAGTTCATGGACAAAATAAAACAAATTCCTCTCTAAATGTTCTCAGTTAGTAGTCTTTTGACTGTCACTCTATCATTGTTTCCACTTGGCTCTGATTTACACAAAATCCTACTAATATGACTTATACTAACATAGACTTACATTTCTCATGTAAAGAAATTCAGAAGGAGGTCATGCAGAGTTGGTAGTGTGACTTAAGTGTGCATTGGTAACTTGGTGTCCTTTACCTCTTTGCTTCACTAATTACAGCCTGTGATTTTGTCTGTCATGATCACACTGAAGAATGTGTCTCAATTAAATTCAGAAAAAGGAAAGTACCAAGGGAAGATAGGTCTTTCATGGAGTGCTTCACGTGACTAATCATAGCTTCAAGGAAACGTTGGATAATATATATTTTAGTTTTATTTCTTTGTTAATAGAAGAAGACAAGGGAAATTAATTTGGATATAGCTTTTGAGAAATCCATATAATGTCTACTATAGTTATTAAGTAAAATGCCAACTTTTTAATTAGAAAGGAGTGAGTCACTTTCAGAAGAGAGTTGAACACTAGGGTAAAATTAAACTTGCTCCCTTGCAGATGTACAAAAATGTTTTTGTCTTATTCCTAGGTATGGTAGTAAACAATATATTTGCTTATATTTGTCTGTATTTTATTCTGAAGACTAATACCTGTTGTAGAACCATAATTACTAAATTTTAGCTTCTCAGAAACAAAAATCACCACCTATTCATCTTTGTCCTGTAGCATGTGTCACTGCTCAGGGTATTAATAGACACCCTGTAACACTAATGGATTTAATGAGTGAATATTTTAACCACTTTACAAATAACTAGAAATAATTAATCAAGGTGATTTGGAGGAAAAATTTTATTTACCACAGCTATTCTTTAGGTACCATAATTTAGTTAATAATATATAGACTTTAGAAATATATAAATAATATTTTATATTTATACCAAAATATCTTTGAAGTTATATTTTGGAGATACTTACTTTTATAATTTCATCCATCTTATCTTGCTACTCAAAATAGACCCAATAGGCCTTAGCCTTTATTGACCTTCACAACCAGCTTGGGATTAATTTCTGCCCTTCCCAGGTCATTGGTATGCCAACCTTCCCAATTTCATTCCAGCTTTAAGACAGAAGGAATGGGCTGTAGTGACTAAAATATTAGGAGTATTTTTTTGCACTAAAATCCTAGAGGTTGGGTCACTGAAAAGATTTAATGAAAAGATGAATGAATATTTAGACCCTTTTAAATAATCAAATTTCCTACATTATTTAGTATGAAAGCCCTAGGCAATCCTCTTAGAAACTATGCATCCCCACATTTAATTTTTTTTAAATGTTTATTTTTGAGAGACAGACAGAGTGTGAGCCAGGCGGGGGCGGGGGGGGTGGCAGAGAGAGAGGGAGACACAGAATCCAAAGCAGTCTCCAGGCTCTGAGCTGTCAGCACACAGCCTAATGCAGGGCTCGAACTCATGGACCGTGAGAACATGACCTGAACCGAAGTGGGTCGCTTACTGGACTGAGCCACACAAGTGCCCCTGCTTCCCCACATTTATACTCCTAAGAAAGACCTATTCTGAGGACTGGAGAAAAAAGAACAACAATAATGAAACTATTGCTCCTGCCTTCTCACTTTTACTGATGAATGGAATGGTAAACTGCTAGAATATTAAGATGTAGACAAATGATATAGACTTAGGATTCAGCAGAGATATATTTAGAGTGGACTTTTTGATCCAACTTTTGCCTTAGGCTACTTATATTAAATTTGACTAGGCTTAGGTGATCCCAAAGGGAAGATTATGGAAGACAACACTAGGGATCATTGAAGTACCTGATTTTATTCTCTTTTGGGGAACATGTCCCTTGGAGACAATAATGGCCATATGATTTGTGTTAACCAATGAAATGTGAACTTGAAATGACATATATATTTTCTGAATGGAAGTATTTGAGAGTTGTGTGTGATTATATGTGCAGTCTTACTCTGCACCTAGCAACAGCAAAAGCACCTGTTCATACAGAATGCCATGAAATCAATGCAGCCAGAAATGATAAGTCAAAACTTGGAAGATATCTGCCTTGAGGAGTCATCTAGACACAGTGGACTGCATGATTGAGAAAGAAGTTTAGAAGTTTCTGATCTTTTGTTGGTAGTACAATTAAACCTACCTTAGCTGAGCCTCTAGGTTCTAAAAAAATTGAGAAATAAGACAAAATATTGTAAAATATCAAGTTATTTTACTAATAGAATCTAAGGTGAGAGATAAAAGTCTAAGCTTGGTATGGAGAGGCAAATGGACCTTTTAAATAAAACTCAAAAATAAGCCAACTCCTCTCTCATTCCAAGCCAAGGTAAAGAAAGCTCAAGCCACAACCTGGAACACCTTTCCAAGAAAGGATTAAGAATTGAGGTGATGGTGAAAAATTTGGGACCTTGATGGCAGATTCACTATCAAAAAGAAGAGAGGCCCTAAGTTGAATATGACTAGTTTATTGTTACCAATTTTTTTAATGAGGTAAAGTTATTCCATATCCCCTGGCATTTAAGAGAATAAGGGGCAGGGAAAGGCCAGGAATGCACCAGGAGCTCTACTTGTAAGCAATCAGGATGGAGTAGCCCCTACCTTCAGCTCCAGTCATAAATTGCATTCCCGTATTTAATCTTGAGGGCATATGAACATGCTATTTCCATTGAATTAAATGGTCTTCTATTCTTATCCAGTCATCTCTTACTCCTCATTCAAATCTCAACTCAATAACAATTTCCCCAGTTAAACCTTCCCTGCCTCCTTAACTGGATCAAATTACTTTATTAAAAGCTTTTTACTGCATTATTTATCTTTTATGTACTTACCACATTTGTGATTTCATATTTATTATGTAATTAATTTTATTAATGTCTGTCTCCCTAATAAGATTATGACTGAATGATATTATGCCTGTTTTGTTCATTGTTTATTCTTTGTGTCTAGCATGGTGGAGCTGTTTCTCTCTCTCTCTCTCTATCTCTCTCTCTCTCCTCCTTGTCCTCCTTCCCCTTCCCCTCCTCCTCCTCTTCCTCCTCTTCCACCTCATTCTTCTCTCTCCAGAGAGAGAGAGAGAGAGAGAGAGAGAGAGAGAGAGAGAGAGATGAAACAGATAGAGATTATAGGGGAAGAAAAAATTCTCCTCTACCCTTTTAGAAACCCTGGCTGGCCTTAAGAATTAAACTGATGTAAGACAAATTAACAGGAGAAAAGCATACAAGTTTTATTAGAATTTTTTGTGTACATGAGGACTTCAAAAGAAAATGAGTACCTGGAGAAGTTGCCAGAACAGAAAGCTTTTATATCTTTTCAACAAAGAAACAATACATTTGTGAAGAAATGACGATACAAAAGGGTTAGAGCTACGGGCAATATATTGTGGGGAAGTGACTAGGACATGTATAGGGGGAGGAGACTAGTGGAAGATAAGTCACTTTATTTAGTTAGGTTATTTGTACAGATCCATTACAGTGTCAGCCCCCAGTCTCTGGTGATAAAGATACTCATTTCTTCCTAGTACCGGGAGAAACCTTACTCATAGGAAATATTATGGCCCAGTTTCAGATATAAAAGGGTAGATCAGAAAGCCCTTATTGCATCTACTGTTTCTCAACAGCCTTCAGCTCAAAATAATGAATGTTCCAAACTTGCATACTTTGGGGATGGCATATCATAAACTCATTTTCTATATATTTCTCCTTCTATCTTTATCTATATGCATTCACATAAATCTACATACAATATACAAATATACATAGAGTAAATATTTTACATATAATATGTTATTTATATATACTAAGGGTATAAAGAATGTATATGAACTAAATATTTTAAAGAGATATATTCATAATTATATAGGTGAAACAGTATTTGGAAGGCAGGTGAAATGTCTGAAAGCAATCTGAATAAAATAACCATTTGGCAAATGAAATAAGATTTAAGAAAAAACAAGACGTCAAAAGATGGGAGTGGACTAAAGCTGTGAAAGTGGACAGTCTGAAAGTAAATTATAAGGGGATACTTGTCTTCCAATGCTCTTATTTTGCTTGTAAGTAGGTGGGGGGCTTTGTTGGAATAGAGGCTAAGTTTCATGATAGTGTCTCAAATTGGTTTTGATATTGTTTAAGTCACAATACAAATTTGGGTATACAGCCCATATTTGGGTGTAAGCTATGTGGCTACAACAAGGAATCACAAAGTATGCTGACAAAAAACAAATATTTCCTTTCTACCACCTTCCAGATATGAGTGGGTCAGGTTCTTGTGTGTGGGGAGGTGCTGTCCCACAGAATCACCCAGGGACATTGATTCTTTAATTTTTTTTCACTTAGTTTTTCTTGTTTTTACTGCCTGATCAAAGCTGAGTTATTGTCATGATGATATTTAGGCCCTTAAGGAGGTATGAGTTTAAGTCCAAAAAGACTATTCTATTTTAATTGAATGATCCAAAATTACTCACAGTATGTGTCTATTAATTATCACTAGTTTCCAAGGAAGTTGAGGACTATTCTGTCTATCTGAGCAGACAGACAGTTAAACCTCTTTTACTAACAGAGAAATCTATAATGGAATTTGGAGAACAATGAAACCATCTGCCTCACAGTCTATGTAAGAAAGATAATTCTGACTGTAAGAAACACAGAATTCTTTAAGAAATTATACTACTTTTTAAAGGTTTTCAGAAAGATCTTTGATCATAAGATTTTTTTAAGTTTTACTTCTTTCTGAAGTAAGTCAGTTTTTTTTTTCAGAAATGTAAATAAATGTGAAATTTTATAATGCAGTTTAATGAAGAAAATAAAATCCAGGAACAGAATTATGTTATATAAAACTTGTGTTAATCATTTCTTTAAAGAAGGATATTTAAAAAAAAAGGCAAACAAAAAAATTTTAAGTTTAGGTAATTTGGAAGCTAGTGTTGATTTCTTCAAGGTACCTAATAGCACAGGTTTTTAAATTCTGTTAAGCAAATATAGGATTTTGAAAAGAAGCCTGAGGGATCACTTTGTGTGTGTGTGCATGTTTAGGGGCAAGGGAATGTAGCTGGTTTTTGTTTTGTTTTGTTTTGTTTTGTTTTGTTTTTATGTTTGTTTATTTTTGATAGAGAGAAAGAGATACAGAGTGCAAGCAGGGAGGGGCAAGGAGAGAGGGAGACATGGATTCTAAGCAAGTTCCAGGCTCTGAGCTGTCAGCACAGAGCCCGACCTGGGGCTTGGGCTCACTAACTGAGTGATCATGACCTGAGCCCAAGTCAGATGCTCAACCTACTCAGCCACCCAGGCTCTCTGGAGTGCAGGTGTTCTGAAGGAGGCTGAAAATACTGAGCTCTGAACTTCTTCCTGAGGTTTTAATTATTGCAAATAGACCTGCTAAGAACATTGGTAGATACATTTTTATATTCAAGATATATATTTCATATACATATATTTCATATATATTTATGTTAATATACATGGGAGTGGGATTGCTGGCTTGTAATCATATGTTCAACTTTTATAGAAACTACAAACAGCCAAGAAGTTTTCCAAAGTTTTTCTATAAGTTATTCATTGAAACCATCTGGGCCTAGGAATTTCTTTTTTAAAACCTTTTACATTTCAGATTCAATTTCTTTAATATTTATAGGACTATTCAGTTAATTTATTATATGCTGATGAAGGTTTGGCAGTTTTTAAGGAATTGGGCTACTTTCTCTACTTTTGTAACTTATAGGCATAGAATTGCTGGTAGTATTCACTTATTTTTTTTACTAGTTATATCAATATTATTTCTCTTTGTTCTTGATAATTATCTTTGCTCCTAAGCCTTTTTTTCCCTAATGTTAATATAGCCACTTCTGCTTTCTTTTTTTTTTAAATTCACTTTTTCATAGTGTACTTTTTAAAATATTTTTTACTTTCAACCTATCTATATCATTATATTTGAAGTGAGGGTTTTATAAATATAATGGGGGGTGCCTGGGTGGCGCAGTCGGTTAAGCGTCCGACTTCAGCCAGGTCACGATCTCGCGGTCCGGGAGTTCGAGCCCCGCGTCAGGCTCTGGGCTGATGGCTCAGAGCCTGGAGCCTGTTTCCGATTCTGTGTCTCCCTCTCTCTCTGCCCCTCCCCCGTTCATGCTCTGTCTCTCTCTGTCCCAAAAATAAATAAACGTTGAAAAAAAATATTTATAAATATAATGGGCTTGGGCTTGCTTTGGTACACCACATTTATTTTGAATACAGTTATTTCTAGTAAATGTGGCAGGAAATATATTTTCTATTCATTTTTTGATCAGGCAAGAGAGAAAGAGAGAGAAGGAGAGTGTGCTGGAAGGGAGGGGCAGAGAGAGAGAGGGAGAGAATCCCAAGCAGGCTCTGTACTGTTAGTGCAGATCTCAGTGTGGGGCTCAAACTCAGAAACCATGAGATGGTGACCTGAGCTGAAATCAAGAATAGGATGCTTAACTGACCACGCCACCCTGGCACCCCAAATGTGAAAGAACATAAAACCAATTTCACCAGTGTAGCATGCAGTGAGATTTTGAGAGAAATCAATCTGAAATTGTAGCATATGCTTCATGGACCTACAAGGAATGAGAGTCATAAGTGTTTTTTAATTTAGTGTAAAAAAAGAAGCACCCCTTAGGAATTCGGATTATGATACATATTTCATTAAAATCTTTGGGGTACTGTGGTGGCTCAGTCAGTTAAGAGGACTACTCGATTTCTGCTCAGGTCATGATCTCATGGTTTGTGAGATCAAACCCCACATCAGACTCTGTGCTGACAGTGTGGAGTCTACTTGGGGTTCTCTCTCTACCTCTCTCTGCCCCTCCCCTTTCTCTCTCTCTCTCTCTCTCTCTCTCTCTCTCTCTCTCTCACACACACACACACACAATTTCTCTAAATTAATAAACATGAAAAACAAATTAAAAAATAAATATATGATAAATCTAGTGGAGAAAAATACTTCCTTAAGTTTGAAATATCATTGTATATTCAAGCAATTGATAAATTATTTGATGTGAAATTTTCTGATTTTAGATATATAATTTGGTCATATTTTGGATATTTTTTCAAATGAGTATTTGTTCTTGTTTGGACAATACCCCAGCTTCTTGATCCTTAATTACTGCTGAACTGCCAAGTTGTAACTATAGCAGATTAGTCTTCCTAGAGTGGATAAATTGCTTATGAATAGGCAACGTTTACAAATCAATTTCTAAAACCCATTTTTCATTTAGTTTAATTAATTTGGGGGAGGAGGATCATCTTTCATTTTAAGTTTGTGGTAAGTTTTCAAATTTCAAGCATTTTTCACCAGAACAAACAAATCACCTGCGTATTATTTTTATTAGGAGCCATGATTTTTTTGTCATTAATTTTCATCAGAAAGACTGAAGTTATATGAAGAATAAAGTATGCCGGCAGAGTTTCTTTAGACTCATCTTACTGCTTTTTTCAGTAAGAGATTTTTCCTAAGATCTTGAGTCACAAAGAGCAGCAATTGTTAAGTACCAGGCTGCTGATCGTATTAAAGAAGCTAAGCTGTCTTCAGGTCTCAGATAATTATTTAAGATCAGACATTTGCTTCTTTTGGTAAGGGTTATGTTTAGAATTGGCAACCTGGGCTGGTTATTCCTCTTTGCAATTAAAATAACAAAGTTAAATATTTAGGCAAAGTATTTATTAAGAGGAGTAAAGGGGTGCCTGAGTGGCTCAGTCAGTTAAGGGTCCGACTGTTAATTTCAGCTCAGGTCATGATCTCATGGTTTGTGAGTTCAAGCCCCACATCAGGCTCTGTGCTGACCACAGGGAGCCTACTTGGGATTCTCTATCTCCCTCTCTTTATGTCTCTCCCCGACTCTGTCTCGCAATAAATAAATATTAAAAATGATAAAGATGAATAAAAACAATATTATATATAAATATAGGAAAACATTGGTTATTTAAACTTAAAATACACCTAAAAGATCTCATAAAGTTTACTGTTGGGATTAAGATGGATAAAAACAAATGCCCTAAGCATCCTTAGGGGACAAATTTAGGATTCCTAATGGGAAGAGCTTCTGAAGAGAAAGTGCACAGATTGAGGTTCAAGTTTGCCACCCAAGCTTCTGATTGGAGACCGATGAGAAGAACACCCACAATTTGTTGGAGATCAATTATGACATCTAGTCAAAGGTATTCCCAATAATTGATGGTGAAAAGTGAGGCATGGTAAATGGAGGACTATTTTCCTTGGTTAGTTTGCATAAGCAGAAACCCATTACAACCTCTGTTTTTTTTTTCTCACAAGTTTAATATTTGCTCCTCTAGGTCCATTTAGTAAGTACTGGATAAAAATAAAAACACCATATTGTCAGATTTTTCTCCAGTCCCATAAAGATTCAAACACTGAATACCTTCAACTGGTATCCTTAGCTTTGCTTGGTCTCTGACCCAGATCTGAACAATGCAGGAGCACCTCCCCCCCCCCATTTTTTTCCCTACATTCATAGTAATCTTTGTATGCTGCACTTCTAGAGTAAAACAGTACCTTTCTTTCCACTGAGATATCTGTTCTGTCTATATTCTGTTGTGTTTTCGCATTTCATTTGTCTGGAGTTCTGTTAGACAGTCAAGATCAAATTCAGTTTACAGGAGAAAGCCGTTTTCATAAGAGTAGAGTATTTTAACTCTTTTCTCATTACTATGCCTCCAGCAGATATAGCAGATCTTCCTTCATAGTAGATGGCACTAACTATTCATTGAATGAATCAACAAATGAATACCAATGTTAGTCCTCTGTGCCTTTATATATATTTTTGAGTTAAGATCTTATTCTGTTTAAAGTCAGGTCAATACTGTCTTTTAAAGATCTGGATTCCATATGTGTCTTTCCCCTGATTCTGTCTAAAGTTTTGTTCCAGACAGAATAAACAACACAAAATATCCATCTAATATAAAATGTTGTTTGCAAATTCTGTTGTCACAGTTTAATCTCCAGACTGGATACCTACGGGCATCGACTAACTAGGATTAAGTAAAACTTGCCTTGTTCCTTTGCCATATATAAGTTGCTACAACATAAAGTAGTGGAGTAAGGCTTGGTTTTGTAATAACCCGCATCAGGATTCCAGTACTGTTGGTGATACTGTAATTGTGTTGTGTCCATAGGCAAGTTTCTTCATTCAGTTAAAAAAAAATAATTGTGTGCTCCAACTCCTCAGGCAATGTACTATAACCAGGGTTATCAAGATATAGTCATTATGCTTAGAGAGTTCAATGTATAATAGAACAGTCACATAAATACATGTCAAAAAAGAGAGTTTTCAAATGCATAATAGTGATTTAACATAGGATTATAAGAGGTCAAAAGAGAGGAACGTTACCCAGCCTTGAGAACTTCCTAATTCAAATTGCACTCCGTAAGAAATTGCCAGCAAAAGATAGCACAGATATAAACATTTCTTGCTATATTCAGAGCTAGCATGTTAGTGTAATCTAAACTATCATCACCTCCTCTTTGAAAAAAAGAAGTTTCAAGTTTGTTCGCCTAGATTTTATTGTCAGCCCAACAATCATACTACTCATTAAAATATAAATTATACCATTTTCCTTTTCAAAACTCTCCCCTAGTTTCCCACATTATTTAGATTAAAAGCACTATTCCTTATCATGGCCAACACAAGTTTGGCAAAGAGTGACCACCTGCTCACTATACCTACCATTTTCTTCATGGGCAGATCACTGGCAGCCAGCCCCAGAATCCCTTTCAGTATGCATTCCAGGTGATGGAATTTTAGCACAATATGGACTGGGAAGCCATGTGTTAAAGATGATACTATTCTGGATACCTTAAACACCTTACAAGCAATGACACCCACCCCTCCTCCCCTCCCCGATGGCATATTAGGAAAATGAGTTAAATTATGGATATCTCAGGTTTACCTATGAAATCTTCCTGAATTAACTTAATTAACACAGGCCCCTGTTTTGTATCTTCTTTGCCCTTTTCTGCCTCATCTCCTACCATCACATTGGCCTTCCTCCTGTACCTTCATCTTCCCAAATTTGTTCCTGCTTCAGGACTTTGCTCTTACTGTTTTCTCTACTTGGCATGCTATTTCTCAAGACATGTGAGTGGTTTATTGCTTGCTTCATTAGTCTCTGGCCAAATTCACCTATAGGAGTCTTTCTCTAACCAGTTCTACTTTTAAAATAGCCATATTTCCATCATGCTCTGTCCTCTTTCCCTACTTTATTTTTCTTCATAGCATAATAAAATCTCTTCATAGTATTTTATTTTTTAATTTAATTTTTAATATAATTTATTGTCAAATTGGCTTACATACAACACCCAGTGCTCATCCCAACAAGTGCCTCCTCAGTGCCCATCACCCATTTTCCCTCTCCCCCATGTCCCCCGCCCACCCTCAGTTTGTTCTTTGTATTTAATAGTCTCTTGTGGTTTGCCTCCCTCTCTCTCTGTTTGTAACTATTTTCCCCCTTCCCTTCCCCCATAGTCTTCTGTTAAGTTTCTCAAGATCCACATATGAGTGGAAACATATGACATATGTCCTCTGACTGACTGACTTCACTCAGCATAATAGTATTTTATGTATTTTGTATTTATTCATAATATAATTCCAGTTAATGAATTTATACTGTGTATTTATTTTCTTTTTTGTCTTCCTTACTAGAATGTAGTTACTTGAGGCACAGACACTCTATGTTTATTGTTTCATACATAAAATAGTATTTGTGTATGGTAGGTGATTGGTAATATCAGTTGAATGGGGATTGAATGAATATTGGTGTTTAGATGCCTAAGACATAATGATTCTTGCATTTGGAAGATCTGGGGCATGGTTTTGGGAATAGATGTCTAAGGTGAAGTAGATGTCATGGCCAAGAACATGAGATTTTCTATATTTATTTATTCAAAGTGGTTTATTGAGCACCAGGCTAATACATGATAAATTATGGGTATAGCAGTATATAAAGCAATGCCTCTGCCCTATGGAGCTTGTTTACTAGTGGGGGATACAAAGAGCCAACAAATGCATTTAAGATGTAAGTTTTTCCACATCGACAGTAAACTATTTTATGGAAAGGAGGATTTTGTACCATGTGCCAATGTTTTCATTTTAAGTAGAGGCAAACACCTGAGGGAAGATTTAATATTGAGGACAGGGAGAGGATGATAGGGCTGGAATGTATTAACCTCAAAAGAGAAACAGTTTTGAAATGAAGTCTCCAATTCTAGGCCAGAATTATTTCCAACAAATATTACTGCTCAGGGCTGGTTTTCTTCTATAGGAAGAGCCAGTAACTAGGGCTTTCCTGACATGGTGAAAAAACCACTGGACCTCTACAGGTCTCTGGAGAAAGAGCCATCATGTCTATTTATTGGATATCCTAAGGATCACAATCCCAAGATGTCAAACATAGCCTGTAAAAAATTTGTATTTAGGAAGGCACGTCTAGGCAGGAAAGAAAGCTGCTGTTTTTGCAAATGGTGAAACCAGAATAAAAAACTGAAATATATATGAATGTGAGTTTATGTTCTTCAAACTCAATGAAATTACGACCTTGTCTGCATGTGTGTGATCTCTTATTCTGCCTTCTCTGCTCATTACTTTAAAGGCTTGCGTTTTAAACCCTGATTATAGATTTGCTGCTAGCTGAGTGCATGGACTATAATGTAAACATTTATAAATGTACATTTTTCAAGCAAATTGCACTGCACATAACAGATCAAAACTATTTATGGAAATGGATTGTAGGTATTAAAGAAAATTTGCCCATATTCTTGAAAACTCAACTCAGATTTTCCCCCCTACTATATTTAATTAGAGTGAACAAAAGTAAAATAAAACCTCTCCTAATTCTTTAGACTCATATTTTCCCCATTGATTATATATATAATGTATATTTGTGTAAGTTTCATTTTTCTGTGATTCTGGCTGCCAGTCTCCATGCTAAATTAAGCAGAAAGTTGTCCTGCTGTGCATATGTGAGTTGCAGGTGCAGGACTTCAGTGCTTAAGTAAATGTGAGGGAATTGGTGATACCCGCGGATTATTGAAAATGTATTCACTTCCCTGTTGGGTTTGAAATATGATGTAATGGCACTCAATTAAGAATGTGGATTTATAAAGGCCAAGTTTAGAAAGAATTTACAGGGTTTTTTTTAATTTTTTTAACATTTTATTTATTTTTGAGACAGAGAGAGACAGAGCATGAACAGGGGAGGGTGAGAGAGAGAGGGAGACACAGAATCTGAAACAGGCTCCAGGCTCTGAGCTGTCAGCACACAGCCCGATGCGGGGCTCTAACTCACGGACTGCGAGATCATGACCTGAGCCGAAGTCGGACGCTTAACCAACTGAGCCACCCAGGCGCCCCAATAGAAGGAATTTAAACTTTTTCAGGCAAAATAACTTTACAAGAGACTAGTCCCATGAAGAGCAAATACTTACTTTCATTTATCCTTTTAAGTTGTTTACTTTGATAACATCATCTTTGGAACTATGGATAATACCAGACCTATTCCCCACCATTAACTCTCATTATTTATGAATATATCAAAGAGAATGCTTGGAGGCACTTTGGTTTGCTGGGTTTGCTTGGGTTTGATGAGAATGTTTGAAGAAACTTCAAAACCCTTATCACATTGTCCAGTTTGGATTTCAGCCATAGCCAACTGATACTTAGTTTGGAATATATTTGATGTGAGGTAAAGTTTTTCATATACAACAACAACAACAACAACAAAAAACCAGAAATAGCAAAATTAAAACTACCAGCTAAGTAAAATCGTATTTCGTAAGAGTTTATTGTGAATGTAAAAGCAAGTCACAAACTGGGAGCTCTCAAACCAAGAGTGGAATGAGGTACTAAGATACATTGTTGTAAGATATAGGAGTGAAAATTCAGGACCATTTATTCTTTACAATGATTGGTTATAGGGTTTGAGTTTTTCTAGTGATAAGTAATTTGTTAAAGGTGTTTACCTCATGCCAAGTTTGAAGAACAGCTTAAGTTTCATTTATGATTTTCAGAGGCAGGTACAAGAAGTGGCCCAAGTTAAGTTTCGCTTGTTTTGCAGAATAAGCTAACTTGAGTTTTACTTATGTGGCTTAAATGTTTTTGCCTGCTCAGGAAATTTTCCGGTTTGTTCTCTGTTTTGTGTTTCACATTAGCACATGTAATTCTTTTAAAACATTAATAGCACCATGTCATAAACAACTTGAAATAAAGAACTTGAATCAACTTTTAGGTTTTCATTTTCCATTGTCTGGATTAAGAATGCTATGCAAAGAGAGATTTGGACTGAATCCGAAAAAATTGGGGGGGGAGGAATGAAGAATTTTAATATAATATTTGAGAGACGGTAATATATTATTATATTTTACTTTTAGGGTGATACCAGTCTTATAGCATTGTAGAGAATAAATTATGAGGGGGATAAGACTGGAAGTGGAGAAACCAGATACGAGAAGGTTGTAATATATGTGAGTAATGTTAAGGACTTCAACTAGAGTAAAAGGATATAAAGAAAAGTAGTATCAGTAAGAGCACCTGACTGGCAAAGTCATCAGAGCATGTGACTCTTAATCTCAGGATTTTGAGTTTAAGCCCCATGTTGAGCGTGGAGCCTACTTTAAATAGAAATAAATGCATGCATGCATGCATACATACATACATAAATGGGTAGAAGAATAGATGAATGATGGACTGACTGAATGAATAAATGGATAAATAAATAAGTAAATTTTTAAAAAGTGGCATAATTAAGAGATGTGAAGATTGTAGGTTAGGTCTGGTTGTGATTGGGTATAGGGTGTAACTCTGACAACTATCTCATGGTCACTACATCGTGTGGTGAGGACTGAAAGTTATACATTATTAGTTAGGTATTAATTAAGCTTAATTAATTAGGAATATAAGAAATCATCAGTATGCTTATAAATATTAAAACTAGTAATCTCTATTAATACCTATAATAGTGATGATGATCCCAATGACAAGTGGAGGTCCTTTTTCATGGAATGAGTGTTCTATATTAAATATAATATCAATGATGTGTACATTAAAATATTTGGAATCAATACATCAATAAAGCCAAGGTGTGTGTCGGGGGGGGGGGATTTCAAGAAGTAGGATGTTGTAGTAAATGTCAGCAGCTATAGAGGATATAAAAACGAATGTATGCTGAGAATTATCCATTGCAATTAATGACAAAGTTATTGGAGATCATGACAGGAAGAGTTGCTGTGGGGTGTGGGGACAGAGGCCAGGAACAATTACCTGAGGCATATTTTCGGACCTAAGGTGTAACTCTGTTTCACTGTGGTTATAGGAACACCACTATGGCTACCAACTCACCATACACTTGTGGGATAGCTGCCTACTTGCCTAAGCACAATCTTAGAGTTGTGATAATTTTTAAAGTAGCCTAATAACTTGGGCTAGTAATCTGGCTCACTCAGTTGATTCTATGCTTGCTATCCCTTATTAACATGGAGATACCACCAGAAATCTGCATCTCTCAACCATGTAATCAACAACTTGTATTTTAGGTATTCTGAGATCTCCTGTAGTTTGTGATTAATCACCACTTGGTACCTCTAAGCATGGGAGAAGCCCACCAGGGATGTTCTCTGCATAGTTTAGCACAAACAAATTTTGTGAGTCTGCACAATCAGCTTTAGAAGCTTAAAAGCGCTAGTCATCTGGACCTAGAGTTAAATGCTTCCCTTGTGACAGTTTTAAATGGTGTGTGAGGATGTTGAACAATAAGTGTAGACCATTTTCAAGAACCTGAGGCTATAAATAAAAGGACAGAGATAGGGTGGTAGCTAGAAGGATATGTAAGAATAAGGTAAGCAGATTTTCAATACAAATAGGACTTGAACATGCTGTTAATGCTTTTGACACATTAATTAGAAGCTTGCCTACATTTCCAGTATCAGGAAATTATAATACATTAAGTTGAAGTAACCTTGTCATTTAGCTTTTTTCTTTATCTGTAAAACAAAAGAAGTTTATACAAAATGGCCTTTTAAGCTCCTTTTATTTCTTTATTCCTAAAACTCTGAGTTTGTAGGCCAGTTTTTATGCAGAAGACATAATCCACATAATTTTGAAAGTTTAAGAGATTGACAACAATGATATGTATATGTTTGACGATATAGACAGGATGAGACCGTTCCCTTGCTACACATAGATTATATTAAATTAAGCTTATTTCTCCCCTCTGATTTCTATTGAGATAAAAATTAAAACCAGAGTTAAATATGGCTCTTTTTGCTTATTAACTCATTTATTTTTTTTCAATTTCATAGGAGATTGCTGTTGGCTATTTAAATAATTACAATATTCTTATGTTGATGCTACTTGTGACAATGGTTAGGAAATTTTAAATATGATTTTTTGTAATGCGTTATTATTGACTTCAAGTTTTTGAAAGTTTCACATAAACACATTGTGAGAATAGTTGGAGGTGCTTAGGATAGAAATGTCCAAGTTAATAAACTGAAAGTATTTAAAAATGCTATCAGAGTAAGAAGAATGGCTATGAAAAGGAAACTTGGTGTATGCTTTGTCTTTTTTAAAATATGTTTATTTATTTTGAGAGGGTGGGGGGAGAGGGGAGAGAGAATCCCAAGCAGGCTCTGCACTGAACTCTCAGGAACTATGATATTATTATGTGAGCCGAAATCAAGAGTCTGGTACTCAACCGGCTGAGCCACCCAGGTGCCCCTATGTTTTGTCTTGGTAAGTTTTTTTGCCCTATAAATTTATTGGACATAGCTGAAACTCACAAGGATAACTGGGTAAAGACCTTTTTGTTATACTTGGCATTGTAGTTTTGTTTTGTTTGTTACACATCTTTGAATGAGTATACTGATTTTGATCTTCATTGTTACAGGAAGTTCACAGGTTACTGAGGGTAAATACTGTTATACACACACACACACACACACACACACACACACACACACACACACTTGGCTATATGTTTCTGATTTATTTAGTTAAGAATATAGAACTTAACAGAGAAAGAGTAGTTGTAGCTTTTTACTTGGTATATGTTCCATATAGGACATGACTGTGGCAGATGACTCCTGTTCAGGTATGAACCATTTCTGAGTTGATAAAGCCAAATTCTTGCTACGCCTGATTCTTTTACAATCAGGCTTACATTATGTTCAGGAACAATTAAGGCTATCTATATGCTTCCAATTAAAAATATTTTACAAAAAGTAGTCTGTGCTGATTCTTATGTATATTCAGCATGAGCTTAGCTATATAATTACTCAGAGAAAGTTAGAAGAGTAAGCTTCTAAGATCTCCCTAAATATTTCTACCTTCTTTATCAGTTTCTCAGCAAGCCTGTTTCCCTACGGGTTGATATGTAATATATACATGTATACTCACACATAAATACATGCTGTTTAACTTGTGGATTTGTCTGTCTCTCCTGGCTGACAAAAGGTTAAAAGAGCAGACTCTTTATTAATATATTGAAATATAGTCAGAATACTATCAATATATAGAATTCACTGCAGAGGTCAACCATAGTATAAATTGATTTTCATTATTATATTAATGTATGTGATAAAGTGGTAAGATTTTATTGTCCTCTTTGTAGAAAAGATTCAGATCTTTGATACTAATATTACATTTCATAAGGTTACAATTTTCTAGTGATAAATTAGATTCAGCTTTAAAATCTTTGTATACAATTTAAAGTACTTTGTGTTTTATATTTCAGTTGAATTAATATATAACAGTCCTTTTTTATCTCCCATAAGTATTTTTCCAGACACTTACTTAACATACTGTGTCCTATGCAGATCAAAAAAAATTAACACTGTAAAATATCCCAAGAAATTTAGAAAATATAGTTTCTCTTTTGAAATAAATAAAGTGCTTAATTAGAATTCCAAGTTGGAATGAGGTGTCACTTTTCTTACATATACAGTTTCATATCACTAGTTCTTCTAAACCATAATGGGAAATTGATACAGCTTTTCATTACTGCTGCTTTCTTAAAATGAACAGTAATGTGAATTTATTTCTTTTTTTCTTTAATAAAGTTTTATTTTAAGCCAATAGGTTGCAAACTCGATGTAAGACATTGGTGAAAGTAAAAATAATTAAAAATAAAGTATAAAATGAATTACAGTATTTTAATCACTTCTGTTATGCATAAACTTAGAAACTGTGCATGATAGTGTTCATCAGTAGGATAATTAAAATCATTTTACTGACTTACACACTGACAATTAAAATGCAAAGAATAGATGAAAAATAAGGAAGAGCCACCCCTTTTCTTGTAAAGTAAATTTAAGCACATAGATGTTTCCAGGAATTTGTGGTAGGACCTTGGATTGATTTCAAGTCACATATTCAAATAGTTACACAGAGGAGGAATAGAATTGCCCAAAATAAACCTAGGTATGACTAAAACAAAAGCAACACTGTGGGTCTAAAAAGTCTTAAGATCCATAAAAATGAATGAAGTGATGAAGCTAAATGAGCTTATTTGCTGTACACTGAAGTACAGGATAGTCTTAATTTTTTTTTATGGAACAATATAAAGAAATGGATTTGGATTTTCTATATAGTTTTGTTCTGCTTGATTTGCCAATTTAGCTTCCTATCTAATAAGCAATTCTAAAAGCAAACATTATAGCTGTGAAATTTATTTTCTAAAAATGCCTCAGTAGAGGCTATTTATATAAAATATATCTAATAAACATCATATGGTGTCCTAACACAAAAATGTTAAATGAACTTAAGTCTTACAGACAATGTGGAAAAATAACACTTTATTTTCATTAGTCTTTTTATCAAGCATTTCAGTATTCCTTATGTCATGCCTCTACATTTCAATTCAACCAACATTCTTTTATATCTGTTATACACTAGATACTGTATGATTCATATCAAGTAAGACCTGCTCCCACCCCAGCTCAGTGATTGGTAGGGAATAAAAATGCAATCATATATCATAATGCAGTCTTATAAATTCTATTACCTCAATATAATATCATAGTGCTACATGGACATGAAAATAAATAGGTGTACTTAGAGGTGGCTAAAATATTAGTTTAAGAGTTATGAGGAAAGTGACATTGCACTTATATTCACAGGTGATATGAAATATAATAATGAGTAAAGACCTGGCTCAGATTTTGTAAAGTTATATAACTCGAAAGTTGGACAATATTTTTCAGCTCACAGACCAGTGAGGAAACATAAAACAGCTATAATACAATGTGGAAAATGTCATATCCAATACCATACAAGTAAACATGGGTCTCAAGGAATGAAGAGAAAAGCCAGGTCAACTTTTTGTTACGTATCTCTACATGGCAAGTCCACTAGCACCTCAAATAGAGGATATAAGAAATTAAAGTGCATTATATTTTGTTTAATGTATTTTATGCCATCAGTATTTCCAAAATGAGACCATTCCAGGAATGAACGTTCAAAATTTGGAGACTTCTTTGCGTCTACTTACTCCTTTAGTATCTCTATAAATGACATTCCAAGATCTGTTAATTCTAATCATGCAATTTCTTAAATCTGCCTATTTATTTAATTTATAAAGCCAGAAGTATAGTTCACTTTCTCTTAAATGATTATAGAGTAGGCACCTTGTTAATTTGTTCATAAACCTAATTCTAGTCCTTTCTTTAAAGAGTTGTAGATTTCCCTGAAGTCCTTTTACTATTCATTTACATTAATAGAGAATATTAAAAAGGAGTACATTTACTATTCCTTTTACATTAATTACTATTCATTTAAATTAATACCATTTTTATTTTATTTAGTTTGCTTTCTATACCAGAACTCATAGGCCTGCCTTTTTGTCTTCATTCAAAAAATTTTTAATGTTTATTTATTTTTGAGAGAGAGACAGAATGGGAGCAGGGGAGATGCAGAGAGAGAGGGAAATGCAGAGTCTGAAGCAGGCTCCAGGCTCCTAGCTGTCAGCACAGAGCACTATGTGGGGCTTGAACTCAGGAACTGTGAAATCATGACCTAAGCCGAAGTCAGATGCTTAACCAACAGAGTCACCCAGGCGCACCTGCCATTTTGTCTTTTTAACTGTTACATAATGACTCATAGTAAATGTATACTATATTTTATATAGCTTTTGTTTATTGACAATTGTCTCTTTTTGTTTTGACTTGTCCTATAATATGAGACAGTCAGTAACTTTGTACGCGCTTCCTTGTGCAAAATTATCACATTTCTCTGGCATAGGTATAGAGGTCTGGTATTGTTTTAAAAAAAATCTAATAAGTTCTATGAAGCTACCCTTCAAACTGTTCATTCAGTTTAAAAACCTTAGACACTCACCAACACTTGGTGATGCCAAATCTTTATTTTTTCAGTCCGATAAACATAAATGTTTGTCCAAGTTAGGTGGCCACGAAATAGATTATCCTAACTAGGAATGTTTTAAAGGAAAAGGAGGTGATGTTAACAACTTTCCTAGGGTAATAAACATAAGCAAGGATAGTTAGGGCCAAACTAGAACATATTGCCACCATAGTTAGAACTAAATTTCTAAGACCCAAATCTTGTAAGTTCAATAACTGATTAATTCTTTTTATACAACAGTATACATAAATTCCAAATCCTCCATCTAAATATATGGCCTTTCATGATCTAATCTACCTGCTTTCGTTCTTAATCTCCTATTCCATCCTTTTATTTAATCCATATGACCTACTCACCATCATTACCAGGTTCTTCTGGCCCACATGGGCTCCTGCTGTGTCTTGTCTTCCTAGTCTGTTTTCCTGCTGTTTCTACCTGTCAATGCCCTACATTTCCTTAGAGATCCAGCCTAGTTCTTCATCCTTGCAGGAGCTTTCCAAGATCTTTCTATTCAGAATTACTTTATTTCTTATTCTATTATACTTTATCATGTGTTATTCTTCATTTTTATATCCTCTGCTTCTGCTCTGGAGATATGGCATGGTGGCATAGTGATGCATATGTGTGATTAATGTGGCATTGTGATTTCAATAATAGACTTGAACTTGAATCCCAGCTCTGGGGCAAGTTGCTTACTGATTCTGACACAAAGATTCCTCCTGGATAAAATAGAGATAATAGTTCCTATCTCCTAGGACTTTCATAAGGGTTAAATAAGTAACACATGTAAAGCATTTAGCTGCAGTGCCTAATATGTATCCTTGTCAGTAATGTGACTTCTCTTAAATATTGTTTTTCACCAGTAGTTAGGCACTGACTTTTCTGAAATTCTCTCTTTCTCATGCACTAAAAAGAATCTGAAGTGAATCTCTACTATTTCTTAATTAGAGCAAGGGGGCAGCACAATGTGAGGTTAAAAGTTCAGTGCTGGGATAGGTTTGGCTCAGGTTGGTGTCTTGAATCTGCTACCAAAAAGTGGCACTCTTCATCAGCCTTTTTTTTTTTAAAGTTTCTTTGCCATGCATTCTAAAATGCAAATAATAAAAATACCTACTTCGTTAGATTGCAGTGATAATTGAAGTATGGCAAGTTTCCTTCTAGCATTATACCTTGACAGTATTGGGCTAATAAATGTTAACTATTGATAATGTACTTCAAACACAGTGACTCTAGGTCCCTCGGTGAAAAATCTCTCTCCTTACTCTAGTCAACCAACCAACAAATAGACTGAATATTTTCATTTTGTGAATGGCCAGACTGTAAACTCATCTGAAAGGTTCACCAAAATATTTGTTTAGTATTGTGAAGAAAAAGGTAGTGATTTAATAGATATCTTCACAATGTATTTTTCCAAACTGAATCCAATAGTGAATGGTTTCCCTCCCAATTATTTGGACATTACCAAATAATTCTTTCTTTTCTTTTTTAATGTTTATTTTTATTTTGAGAGAGAGAGAGAGAGAGAGAGAGAGAGAGAGAGAGAGAGAGAGCAGGGCAGGGGCAGAGAGAGAAAGGAAGAGAAAAATCCCAAGTAGGCTCCACACTGTCAGCACAGAGTCCAATGGGGAACTTGATCTCATGATCTCATAACCTGAGCTGAAATCGAGTCAGACATTTAACCAACCAAACCATGCAAGTGTCCTACCAAATAATACTGTCAAAGGAAAAACTAATTCTGAGTGATTCTTCAGAAGTCCTTTTGAAATAGTTTTCAGATTTCTGCATTACTAAAAGAAATTTCATTAAATTATGCCCCTTTTGATGTCTTGTGTTTGTAGTGTGGGTGTGTGTTGTGGTTTCTTGGATTTGAGGTAATTAGAGCAACATCAAGTTGCATGTTAAATTATAGGAAGTGATCAAAAAAGTTTGTTTCTCATAATAAGAAAATAAATTTAGGAATGAATTTTATTTGAAAAAAATTATTTTAATATTATTCAAATTTAACTCTTTTATTTTTAGGCTTTAAAATGCATGTTTTGACAATTATTTTTTATTATGCAAAGTAATGTTGGATTTTAATTAATGTTGATGATGTTTTAAGTATAATAATTACATAAACTTAAACAAAACTATTTAAAGGAAAATATGTTACAGAATGTTTTCATATAGAGTAGGATAAAGTGACTGAATTTAGGGACATATATGTCCACAGAAAATTTTTTTTTCTGGCTTTGAAACTATTTAAATAGAGTACTATAGTATATTTCTGCTTGATTTTTTTCATGTAACATTGTAATTGTGAGATTTATTTCAGTTACCAGAGTAGCAGAATATTTTTCATTTTAACTGCTGTAATATTGATAGGTATTTTAAATTGTTTTCAGTTTGAGGCCATGAGACATATGGATGAAATAAACATTCTTGTGCATATTTAATGCGCATGTTTATTCATGCTCTGGAGAGGAGGATTACTTGCTCTTTATGATTTATTTATAATTTATAATTAATTTATTATGATTAATTTATGATTTATAATTAATTTTAGGTTAGGAATATGATCAGCTTAAGGAGATAGTCTCATAAAGTTTATCGAAACAATTGACCCATTTGCCCACCTATGAGAAGTTTATAAGGATTCAAGTTAATTCACAATATAAAGTATTAGTATTAACATTATTTTCAGTTTTAGCCATTTTGGGGGTATGCTGCAGTATATAATTGAGGTTTTAACTTAATTTCCTTTACAGGTAATAACATGAATCCTTTATATGACTTTATGAAATTTGAATATCCCTTTTCTATAATTTATCTTGTTTTAGATTGATTTGCTGAAGTTATTTATATATTTTCTGGATATTAATCCTTTGTTGGTTATATATATTTTGAATGATTTTTTTTTCAATATGTGGCTTTAGTTCTCAATCTCTTGGTCTCTTTTGACAATGAGTTCCTAATTTTATTTTTTTTTTAAATTTTTTTTTCAACGTTTATTTTATTTTTGGGACAGAGAGAGACAGAGCATGAACGGGGGAGGGGCAGAGAGAGAGGGAGACACAGAACCGGAAACAGGCTCCAGGCTCTGAGCCATCAGCCCAGAGCCTGACGCGGGGCTCGAACTCACGGACCGTGAGATCGTGACCTGGCTGAAGTCGGACGCTTAACCGACTGCGCCACCCAGGCACCCCTGAGTTCCTAATTTTAATGTAGTCCATTTTATCTATTTTATTCCTGTAAGATAAGTGATTTTTGTGTTCAGTTTTAGACAACTTTGTGTACTATCAGGCCATAAAAGTATTCTCGTGTTATCTTATAGACATTATAAGGGTTTATCTTCAATATTTAGATATACATTGCATTGTGTATAGTATAAAGTAAGAATTCATATTCATTATTTACTGTATGGATGTACAATGGATACAAGACCACATCCTACTTCTCTGCAGTGCCGTCTTGATAGTAAATCAAGTATCTATCTATGTGTGCATCTAATTCTGGAGTATGCTGTTTTATCAATTATTTTGTCTACCCTGAACCACTATAACAGATTCTTAGTATACTTCTATAATAAGCATTTACATTTTGCCTTTAGGACCTAAAACTTTATTCTTCATCTTTAAGACTGTCTTGATTATTCTTTTCCATGGATATTTCCTTAATATTTTGAATAAGTTTGTCAAAGGAAACCTATTGTGATACTGATTTGGGATTACATTCAATCCATAGATTAAATGTGTGGAAAAGGATATCTTTATAATATTGAAGGTTTAAGTTTATGAAAATTGAACTCTCCTGCCCTACAGATTTCATAATCGAGAATACAACATTGATTTGTAGGACTTCATTTATGTAAAATTCAAAAACAGGTAAAAGTAACATACAGTGACAAAAATCAGAATAGTGTTTACCTCTTGGAAGGAAGATTGACTGGAAAGCAGACTTTCTTGGTAGTAGGAAACTTGGTGGAATAAGAGAGAGAAATGTATTTTAAAGTTTACACCACTATATATACATTTGTAAACCTCATAAAACAGTGTTTTTAAGATTTATAAGTTTTACTTAACATTTAGATTTTTTTTCTTATTTCTATTAGGATCAAAATTCTAACAATGTCACAGAGTTGTATTAAAATGTTTTCTTTTGAGGAACCTCTTGCACTGCTGGTGGGAATTCAAACTGGTACAGCCATAATGGAGAACAGTATGGAGGTTCCTCAAAAAACTAAAAATAGAGCTACCCTATGATCCAGCAATTGATACTGATAAATACTATTAGGTATTTACCCAAAGGATGCAAAAATACAGATTTGAGGTGGTACATGCACCCGGATGTTTATGGAAGCATTAACAACAATAGATAAACTATGGAGAGAGCCCAAATGTCCATCTACTGATGAATGAATGAAGAAGATGTGGTATACATATGTAATGGGATATTACTCAGCCATCACAAAGAACAAAGTCTTGCCATTTGAAACAACATGGATGGAGCCAGAATGTATTATGCTAAGTGAAATAAGTCAACCAGAGAAAGACAAATACCGTATGATTTCACTCCTATGTAGCATTTATGAAACAAAACAAATGAACATATCGGAATGAGTGGGGAGAGAAGAAAGGGAAACAAAACAGAGAGACTCAATGATAGAGACCAAACTGAGGGTTGATGGAGGGAGATGGGTGGAGAAGGGCTAAATGGATGATTGGTATTAAGGAGGGCACTTGTGATGAGCACTGGGATTTTTCTGTAAGTGATGAATCACTGAATTCTACTCCTGAAATCACTATTGCACTGCATGTTAACTAAAATTTAAATTAAAAAATGAATAAAATATTTTCCATTTTGGTATAGAACCTAAATTCTATGTAGTATGGCATTTGTACTAATATTTTTAAGCTACTTAACAGAAATTCAGTATTGATATCGATAAGCCTACTGATTTATCAACATCTTACACCAAGATGTTAGCAAAAGCTATGTAGAGAAAAATGTAAATCTTTTTTTTACTCATTCTTAAAGTGTCCATATAATATTGCTATGATCCCTGAAACTGATTTAATATCATCCTATAACATTGGTTATCCCACTGAAAATGTACTAGTAAATTTACTAGTACAAATTCTAAAGCAAATTTGAGTCACATCTTTCCATTCTTTTTTCAATATCTTATTTTAAATAGCTATTTCAGAACAGCTTATCAGTAGCATTTCCATATTTTTAGCCAGTCATAAACCTGTTTTATTACCCAAATTCTTTCAATTAAATACCTGAAAATCCTCATTAATATAGAAATAAACTTTACATTTAGGATCAACAGTGCTTTTGAGACAAAAAGTGATTTGTTTTGCTTTGTTTTGTTTTTTCAAAGGAATTTACTATTTGGAGTTTTGAAAGAGTGTTTTTTGTTTTTGGACTTAAGAATTACTTTTGCAAAAATTTTGAGGTTTGCAAAAATATATGAAGAAAAAAATCTGTTTCCAAAATACATGAATAATGAGCAGCTCAAAAATTGTACTTAGATCCACAAACCAAGATTCCATTTGCATGAATTTTCAAAATCCTTATTACAGCTGTGTTCTGTCATGCTGATTTTTCATCTGATTAGGAACACATTAATCAAATGAATATTTTTACAGATCTGAAAATTGTATAACAACATGGGGCATAACTATAAGAGAGAAATCCTGTAGGACTGAATAATTTTTCTTACTAACATACTCTCATATTTATAGCTACTTTCCTATGTGCAGAAGGTGAGGGAAGAAAATCTCTAGGGTAAAATTTTCCTCTAGAGCCTTAGCTATAATTCAGGATGAAATTGCCACCTTTGCAGAGTTCAAGACCTAGGGGGAATAATTTCTACGTGGAAGATATTTCCATTCCTTTCAATTCATTGGTAGTACTGTTGATATTCACAGTCATTAATAAGAAGTATGCAGAAGGGATATGGGTGGAGTGGAAAATAAATGACTCTATTTCTTCTAATATTAATAGTTTTGAATCCTTTTCTCCTTGCAAACACTTTTCCAAAATTCTGTCCCGTCTTACACCTTTTCGAAGCACTTTTCCTAGAAAATAGTTATGTTTGCAGAAATAACAGGGGGAAAATAAAGTATGTTGGATGCAACATAAGACAGGCAGCAGGCTATAGAAATTGCATTTGATTAATGCAATTATGGTCAATAGTAAATTATGATTAATATGTTAAGGTTATTCAAATTTTAAAATAATACTATATAATGCATTCTTTATATAGAATATATTCAGTGTTATATTTGTTTTCAAATGGACTCAAAATTAAAAAAACTAGAGTCACAAATATTTGATATTCATAGGCTATTTTTAAGTAACATTAAGATAAAGCTAAATTAAGAAATGAAATCATTGATGCATATAATGTATTTAGGTTGATATTTTCAGCTATTATATATTTTTCAGAAATTTTATTAGTCAACAATGGGCAAATAACTTATGATCTGTAAGCTTTGTTTCTTCTTGTAAAGTTAACGTAATCATAGGATTTTCACCATAGGCACTTGCCTTACAAGCTTTTAAAGAAAAATACTTATATATACATATAAAGCTGTTAGCACAAAGTGAAATAAGTGAGAGAAAAACAAATACTATATTATTTCACTTATATGAGGAATTTAAGAAACAAAAAGAAACAGACTCTTAACCACAAAGAACAAACTGGTGATTGCCAGAGAGGAGATGGGGGCCAGGGCCAGGCAAAATAGATGAAGAGGGTTAAGAGATACAAACTTCCAGTTATAAAATAAGACATGGAGAGGAAAAGTAAAGCATAGGGAATACAGGCAATCATATGGTAATAATATATACTGATACATGTTGACTACCCTTATTGTGGTGAACATTGAGTAATGTATAGAATTGTCAAATCAAGAGAAAGACAAATACCATATGATTTCCCTTGTGTAGTGTTTAAGAGAAAAGAAACAAGCAAAGGAAAAGAGAGAGAGAGAGAAACCACAAAATAGACTCTTAACTAACAAAAACAAACTGATGGTTACCAGGGAGTGAGGATGGGGGATGGGTGAAATTGGTGATGGGGATTAAAGAGTACACTCATCATGATAAATACTGAGTAATGTATAGAATTGTTGAATCAGTGTATTGTACATCTGAAACTAATATAGCACTGTATGTTAACTATGCTGGAATTAAACTAACTAGGTAACTGACTAAATAAATAAATAAATAAACCCCAAATTTTAGCTAGGCATATAGCTACTTGGAAAAAGACTACATTCTCCATCCACACCCAAAAAGTCGAATCAATATGCTGTACATCTGAAACAAATCTAACATTGCAGATCAATTATTCTTCAATGATTTTTAAAAAGCTGTTACAACAGACTCTGACACATAGTAACTACTTAAAAATACTTACTTATTTGCTGGATAACTTAATGATATCTTATAGTTTAAACAAGTATTTAAATTGGATAATTTTGAGAAGAGCCACACCCAAGTTACAACTAAAAGTAAACTAGGTCTATTCTAATTACTTTAGAATATAATAAAATTTATTTTAAATGATATACCCTTAATATCTTTATTTTCTTTTTTGAATGTCAGATCTAAAAGATGTTCAAAATCTTAATTCAATGTGGACTTCTTTTAGAGTACAGAAAAAATGTATCTCATTTAGCTAAGAAAAATACTAGCTTCTTGACTTCTATAATTTATACATAGAGCTATTTATGATAGTTTAAGCACTTATTGAAAGTTTGCTGTTTACCATTAATCTAATGTTCATATAACAATGAATAATGTAATGAAATAATTCAGGATTTAATCCTTGAGTAAACCCTGAGGGAGGTTGTTGACCAAAATTTTAAATATGCTCAGCTCTTACCTCTTATTTAAAATAGCATCATTTGTGTAGAGGAAAATGTCTTCAAAATCCATATAATTTTCTTTATTGAAATAATTGTGACTTATGGTTTATAATAAATAGTCGTTAAGTGTCTATCTGGATTCCATTTCCATCTTTTCAACAAACACATCTCCCTGAGCACATTGACAAATTATTGGCATAATTTGACAAATTTATTGGTGGCTTTTATTATCTGCATCTTTTTGTACATTTTCCAGCACATTTGGTAAATATTTAGCACCATTTCTTGAAAGTTATATAAATACTCTTCCTTTTATTGCTTTGGTAGAATCCTCATTTCTTAGAAGAGTTCTAAGATATAGTTAGTAGTAATGGTAGTATTAATATGAATTCTTACCTTAGATACATGGAGAGACAAAGGGAGAGAAAGAGAGTGACTTTCTATGTACTCAGCAATTTGCAGGTAATTGCAAGCATTAATGCAAGCATTAATTTATTTAACCTTATAAAAACTGTGTATGAATCATAATGGTATGACTATTAATTAGTGAGGGGGTTGGAGTTTATTTGGATTGTCCACATCATACATATGCACTAAGGGAAGGTAGGTAGCGAGAGTTTGAACACAACTCTTTCTGCCTCTAAGTCACAGATATTTAACCAAGATACTTTATTGCCTCAGAATGTATCACCTAGTTTTCTCCAATATTCAAAATCTTTGTTTACCATGCAACACAATCCAGAAATCTAGAAAAATATTTTTGTGACCTCTCCAATTGTGGATACATTCTCTTAATATGATTTTGATATATGTGTCCCCATTTCAATAAATGCTGCTATAATTCACCTAGTTTTTGAAGCCACACATTTAGATCTATGCTAAGTTTCTCTCTTTATAGAACTCCCAAAATTCAATGCCACTGTTAGTCATGTATGCTGTTTTTTTTTTTAATTTTTATTTTTAAGAGAGAAACAGAGCATGAGCAGTGGAGGGACAGAGAGAGAGGGAGACACAGAACCCAAAGTAGGCTCCAGATTGAGCTCTGAGCTGTCAGCACAGGGCCCAACATATAGCTCAAACTCACAAACTGTAAAATCATGACCTTAGCCAAAGTCAGACGCTCAACTGATTGAGCCACCCAGGTGCCCCATGTATGCTGTGTTTTTAATCCACAGTACACATCATTGTACTTCTTTTCCTCTCTAACACTGTAAACATATTCCTAGCTAATATTACATCTCTACTGTATCTTCTACTCTATTGTTCTGCTCTGGCCTTTTTCAGTTCATTCTCCACCCCACAGGCAGAATTAATTTTTAAAAACCTAGAGATAATTTTACTCTGTTGCTCATGTTCCAATTATTTTAAATTGCACTGAGAGGAAAATCCAAATTCCTTAACCTGACTTATCAACCTGAAGTTATTTGACCTTTGGTTAGAACTACAAATTGTTTTATTTTTTTCTCTAGATCATCACATTTTGTTCATTGTGAATTTATTTCTGTACCTGAAACATGGCAAGCTTCACTCAAATATTGGGATTCTTTGTTCCTGTCACAAGAATATTTCCCCCCATGTTTGCTGCTTGGCTGAAGCTTTGCTGCTTCTTTTCAGTTATAGAAGCCCTCCCTGACATATAATTGAAATGATCTTTGTGCATCACTAATGTGATTTTTTGAGTACCTACTTAAAACTCTGCATTACCTCTCCACTGATTTCATAATAAACCCTAGATTAGCATGGCAAGATGTTTTATGAGATAATAAGTGTTGAACTTTCTTTTCCCATTTCTTGTAGTTCTCTTCAACACTCCAGTTTATTTCAGCCAACCCTGAATATTGCAGTTCCTTGACTATTTACTGATGTTTCAGCCCTCAGTACTTGCATACTAGGTAACTAAGCAATAGCTTTGGTGTTTTTGTTTGTTTGTTTTGTTTTGTAGAATTATTTGTCTCCAATCCATTTGCTATAAACTCCTTAAAGAAAGAAGTCTGCTCTTAAGTGGGTATAAAGTTTCAGTTATACAAAATGATTAAGTTCTAGAGATCTGCTGTGCAACATTGTGCCTATAGTTAATAATACTTTATTGTACACTTACACATTTGTTAAGGGGATAGATCTCATGGTAAGTGCTCTTATAATAAAAAGAAAGAAAGAAGTTTGTTTTCTATGTTTGTCGAAATGTGTGGTATAACATAGGAGATTGACATCTTTTTAACAAATTAATAAGACTTTATGAATCCCTGTATTGCCAAATGCCATCCCTAAATTATAAGGTCACTTGAAAGGTAGCCTGGCTATCTTCATCCTACTCTATCTTTTATATTTGCCAAGCTTTATGAATGTATTTCCTAGTGATCATGGATTCTAACTACATAGAAATAAACAGAAAGGTTGGAAAAATTTGTCATTACTCAGAGAATTGGATGATGCTGTTAGAATGCGGAGGTATTGTTAAGGAATTATTTTAGATGCTTTTTGAGCATGGCTGAAGAACAGTTTGGACCAGTGGTGAGACCTTTGTGAGATAGCTGTCATGCAAATATCATCCTCCACTCTACATACACTGTAGTTTTGCTCATTTGACTGTTTCTTTTGATAGAAAGTTCTTAACTTCCTAGAAGCACAGAATCTACCAGGACTGAATTATGAACAAATAGAAAGTCTGAACAGACTAATAACAAATAATGAGATTAGAGCAGCAACTGAAAACCCCCCAATAAAGAGAAGCACAGAACCATATGGCTTCACAGGTGAATTTGAAGAAATATTTAAATGATTAATGCCAGTTCTTCTCAAACTCTTCCAAAACATGAAAAGGAGGGACCACTCCCAAACTCATTTTATGAGCCCAGCACCACCTGATACCAAAGCCCATAAAGGGCACTGCAAGAAAAGAAAGTTACAGAACAATATCCCTGATAAACATAGATGCAAAAGTTATCACCAAATACTAGCAAACTGAATTCCATAGTACATTAAAAGGATCTATTTTCTATGATCAAATAGGATTTGACCCCAAGCTTCAAGGATGTTTCAACATATGAAACTCAATTAATATGATACACCACAGGAACATAATGAAGGATAAAAATCACATGATTATCTTAAAAGATGAAGGAAGAGACATTTAATAAAATTCAAGAAGCCTCCATGATAAAAACTCTCAACAGACTAGATATAGAAGGAATGCACTTCAAAATTATAAAGGCTATATATGACAAGGACAGCTAACATCATAATCATTCATAAAAAACTGAAACTTTTTCCTCTAAGATAAACGAACAAGGATGCCAATTTCTGCCACTTTTATTCAACATAGTACTGGAAGTCCTAGCCAGAAGATAAATTTACCATCCCTCTCCCCGACCAAAACATCCAGTCAATTGTATTTCTGTCTTCATATTTAAAGTTTGTCTCTTTTAAGCGATGTGAAGTTGACATTTTGAAGAAGAGAAAAAGGGAAGAGTATCTGGTATTCCCTGGGACAGTACTTGGAACAGTTAGTGCCTATTCCCATAAACCAGCCTGAAAAATTGTATAACTCATGGACTTTGGATAGAGTATTAAGAATTGTATTACCTTAGCAGTTAGCCAGGGGGGGAATAGTTAGCTAATAGACTAAGTGCTGCTCTGATTCAGCCTAACAAATCTTAAAACCAAGACGCAAAAGATCAAACCGTATTTAAGCTGCTTAAATATTTCCCAGAACAAAGCGAAAAAAATGGGAATATAAAAATATCCAATTCTCAAAAAGTTAAAACTCATAATGGCTGGCATTCAATTAAATTACCAATCATGCAAAGAAGCAAGAAAATAAGACCTGGAAGAAAGAGGAACATTAATCAAAACTGACCAATAACCGACACATGAAATACACTCTCACTGGTTTGCTTTCCACATATTCAAATGTTAAAGGAACAATTGAACTTTGTGTTATTTTGCTAGAGTCACCATAACAGAGCATCACAGACTGGGTGGCTTAATCAACAGAAATTTATTTTTTCATAATTCTAGAGATTAGAAGTCCAAGATCAATTTGTCAGAAGGATTGGTTTCTTGACAGACTTCTCTTCCTGACCTGTGAAAGGCTCCCTTCTCATAGTGTTCTCACATGGCCTTTCCCCTGTGTGTATACATTCCTGGTATCTCTCTCTTTTTTTTTTTTTTTTTTATCAGAACACTACTCAGATTGCATTAAAGCCCATCCTAAAGGCCTCACTAATTTTTACTTAATTACCTCTTTCTAGGCTCTATCTACAAATGTAGTCACTTACTGAAGTGCTGGGGTTAAGGCTTAAGCATATGACTTTTGGGGACACAGTTTAGTCCCTAATAAACATGTAACATAAAGAAATGTAATGAACAGGTTACACACAGAGACATGTTCTCTCTCTCTCTCTCTCTCTCTCTCTCTCTCTCTGTGTATGCAAATTGAACTACTCAAGATGAAAATTATGTCTGAGATGAATAATTCAATGGAAAGATTAAGGGAAAGTTTTACATTGCAAGTTATATCAAACTGAATAAATTTTATGGAAAAAAGTAATATGTTGAAAGATATAAGCAGAAATGATTTAGAAGCACAAGTCAATTCTTATTGTTTCACTCTTGACTTATAAGGGGGAAAATGATAAGTAAACAGTTGATTACAGAGAAGGTATTAAAGGCCAGCCTTTGGTTTTCTGGAACATAGGGTTTTATGACAGCCTTGTGAATTCATCTCTCAAAGCTGGGAAGAACTCACTTAGAAGGACACTTGTTTATCTGACTAATTCAACTTTATTTAGAAAATGCCATGTACTATTTTGGAATAAGTAGCTTCCCGGACTGGGGCCAACCTAAGTTTCAATTCTAGTTCTAGCAGTAACTTGTGAAAATTTAGCCAAGTTGCTTAGTATCTTTGAGTCCTACATTTTTATTGCTAATAAGGATAATCATACCTAACTCATAAACTTGTGATGTGGATTAATAAAGTGAAATTATTTTGAAAGTCTAGACCAATGTCTGGTATAATTAATTTACTTTCCCTTAAAAACTGGGGTAAAAATGTCCAGGAAAAAAATCTTGATTAGGTAACATAAAGAACATTAAGAAACACATAGCGATTTCCAAGTTAGGGAAATACTTATGTTCCTGTAAAATATCAAACATACAAAATAAACTTGAAACTTTCAGAAAAAATATAACTATTATGTTATATGTATAATTAAATTTGGGTAGTTTTTTTATTTTCAAAAGATCTTTATGAGGGAAATATACTTAAAAGAAACAAGTTATAAAGTATAAGAATTAAAGTCATCAATATAAGAATTAAGATCATGGGTAACGTCTTCAAAAACAAAGAGACTATTAGGCACATATATACATACAACTACCACGGAATAAAGCACAGTGAGTTACTAAAGCTAATAGAGGTGAGTAGAACTCCACCTTACAGAAGAGCTAATAGGTTATCTTAAGCTTGAAAGTAAAGAGAGGATCTCAGTTTTAATTGTGGAGCTTAACAAATAGCTAATTTGAATATTAACATATCAAAAGCAAAAGCTTCACCTTAGAAATAGAGAGGTTGAGAAAGTTTAAGGTCTTCTTGGCAGGTCTTACCTTGAGCCAGTCAGAGAGACAGTGTTGGGTTCAAACCATCAGGAAACAAAACCAAACATAAGATGTTGGCAGGCCCAGAACTATGGAAACATAATCATCATTTGTAAAAGACTAGACTAGGGCCTTTGCTGGCAGAGATGACTAGTTCTGAGGAAAATTTAGAAAAAAAAGAATCTAGCAAATATAATCTGCCAGTCCTGGGAGGGGTGTGGTATTTCCATTTGTGTTGAATAAATGAAAATGATGAAAGGGCCAAAAGCTTGGCATCATTACCCGAGGTGAGGTATACTAGCCAAGGTTTTACTTTTATGTCCTGTCTTTTATCATGGTAGATAAGAATAACAAACTTTCCCTATAATGGACAATTTAAGGAGTCCATAAAACATGATTTATTAAAAGCCTTTCATTTGGCTACATCCCCACCATTGGAGTCAACCTTCAAAATGAATAAAAATATTCTGGTCTGAGGAACAGAAGGGAAAGCAATGACTCTAAAGCACAGGGACCAAGAGAGACAGAGAGAGAGTTGTGAAGAAAATGGAGTTAAGCCAAGATACACTTGTTAGAGCAGTACGGGATGTGATACCTTGGGGTGACGTGAAGACGCCAGGGATCTGAGAGCCCCCAGTGTCAGATGTGTCATTTCTAACAACATAGCCAACAGGCATAAGTATGTGGTCAGATGTGGCTGGGTGACAAAAGACAATTGTGATGTGGTCCTTGGCCTTCTGTTCATGAGAAAGTGACCAAGGGGAGATCACAGTAGTGCAATGATTTTCGGCCAAACTGGTGTTTTTTTAAGGCAGAAAGTTGATCGAAATGGCATTGTTTGGGTGGTAGTTGTGAATGAGGTCTTACAGCCCATCTCTTGACATGCTGTTGTGTGTGGTGTGAGGAAAAGAGTCTCATTTTGAGATACTTTTAAACATTCTGGCCAGTTAAAGCTAGGAGGAAGAGATGCATCCAGGCTGACCTCAAAACTTAATGTTCCAAGGATACGAGTGACAGGGCTTCATAGAATGAGACGTGGAAGTGGCTGGGGATAAGGTGCTTGGGGACCAATGGAAATTGTCTTAGGGATTGACTATTCTCGTAAGAAATGTGAGAAGTAGGATGACCTATAGATAATTGTGCTTTGTTGCTGTATCTTCCTGGAATACTTCCTTTAACACTACATTATGTTCTGTGGGAGATTTGATTTGCTTCTGAGTTTCTTTTATCAGTTTTTATCAATTTAAAATTAGCAAAACTCCCTCTATTTTTCAGCATGTACTTTAGCATGTAAATCCACTTGGACTCCTAGAGTCATCTCCAAATAACTATCTCTTAAGCATCCTATGTGAGTGGCTGTACACGAAGAATATGGTTAAAAGAATATCATTCTCCTATCCCTAGTAAATAGTACATTTTCCTCCGTGTGTTATTAAAAAAATAGTGCTGTCACCAGAGTTTACAGTTGTGGCTTTATAAACTAACAATTTACTGACACCATATTATCTTGCTTATGGTAGGTTACTCGGGAAATGTAAGTGTTGTAACATTTACTACAATTTACTGTACTTTAAAAGTGTCTTTTTAAAATGCCTCATCTTCTTGTACAGTGTAAATGTACAAAGGATATTCAGTAAGTGCTGTTGTATCTGTCACTGTGAAATAGGAACTCCCCAAATAGCCCCTAATATTTTCTCTTCTCTGAATATATTTATATAGCACAAATGATCATTTTAGCAGCAAAAATTGAGGAACATAATTCTTAATGTCACTGAAGACACAACAGATTGCTTGTCCTATGTGGACACATCCTATATCCATTTACTCCTGGAAGTATGCTTTATGCAAAAATTTGGTTCCCAGACCTCAAGCGGAACATTTCTTTGAAACTAGAAACTGACATATGAAATGATGAAATATGGGCCAATAGCCCTGGGGATTCTCTTAATTTTTTATTTATTTATAAAATTCCTTGGGAATTCTTTGTTGTTGTTGTTGTTGTTGTTGTTGTTGTTGTTGTTGTTGCCATTTTCAATTTGGACAGCCATTGGGGAAGAGCTGAAAACAAATCTCATTTAAGCCAATACCCATCTTTCTTATTATTTTACTCCATTTTCAGCTGTTTCTTCCCTTCAGGAGATTATTCTCACAATTTATTCTTTTGAGTTGCAATTAAAAAACCAATATTTCTACTTAAGCAGTTACACAGGAATTCATTATATACGCATAAAATTCTTAAAAATTTTTATCTTGTAGCATTTTTAATAAATTAATTATTCTAAAAATATGTGTATTACTATTTTTGAAGACTTTCTAGGTGGTAAGTATTGTGCTAAATGCCTATTTGTTTTTGTTTTGTTTTGTTTTGCTTTGCTTTTTAAGTAGTAGTCGATAGCAATGTAACTAAGATTAGTTTAAGCAAAACTAGAAATTTAGTGGCTCAAAGAAATCAAAGAAGGTCTGAAGATCCAAGCTCTCTTAAAGACAAAGGTAGAAGGCGAGTCTCATTAATGGCTGATATCTAGGATTTAGCAGCTAACAAGACTCTGTCCTGATCTTTTACCTCTAAGCCTTTATTCATGTCAGATTCTATTTCCCTGTAGAATGAATTTTCTCCATATGATATGAAACAATCAATGATAACTTCTGGCTTTCACAAATTTATCTTAACTCCAAGGGAAGAATTCTTTTTTGGCTTTATTTTGAAAATACTCAAGAAAAAACTGTGATTAACCTACTCTAATTCAGATGTCTACCCTGTAAGACAAATCAGTGTAGAGTCTGTGTCGTGTATTACAAAATTGAAGATTATTTTTTCTTTGAGTTTATTTATTTTGAGAGAGAGAGAGAGAGAAAGAGCGTGGGTGAGGAGGGACAGAGAGAGAGAGAGAGGGGGGGGGGAGAATCCCAAGCAGGCTCCATGCTGTCAGCACAGACCCTGACACGGGGCTTGATACCAGGAACCTTGAGATCATGACTTGAGTCGAAATCATGATGGAAACACTTGGGGTACCTGGGTGACTCAGTCAGTTAAGCATCCGACTCTTCATTTCAGCTCCAGTCATGATTTCACAGTTTGGTTTGTGAGTTTGAGCCCTGCGCTGAGCCCCACGCCTGCGTCAGGCTCCATGCTGACAGTGCTGACAGTGCGGAGCCTGCTTGGGACTCTCTGTCTCTCCCTCTCTCTCTGCTCCTCCCCTGCTTGTTCTCTCTTTCTCTCTGTCTCTCTCCCTCTCTCAAAATAAATAAACATTAAAGAGAGAGAGAGAGAGAGAGAGAGAGAGAGAGAGAGAGAGAGAGAAAGGACCCTTAACCAACTGAGCCATCCAGGCACCACAAAATTGAAGATTCTTATTTAATCAAAAATTCAGGGAGTGTGTAGTGTTTAACAAAAAAGTATTAGGTTGACTACACATAGCTTTCTAAAAAGTAGTTGATACACATTTTTAGTTACTTACTATTCTATGTATTATCACTTTTTAGCCAGATGAGAAAACTGAGGATCAGAAAATATTAGTTGATATGCATGAGGACATATTGATAAGTAACTGAGATTTGATTCAGGTGACTGCCTTTAATGTTCATATTTTTATCTGCTCCAATATTATGTATAAAATTAATATTAAATGCCTCACTAAAAATTCAGCAGTAGACTGCTCTGCTAATCCTGATCTTCTAAAAACTGAACCTCAGGCAAGGATTAAGGTGCTCATACCTCATTTGGAAGATGCAGAACAGAACAGAACAGCAAGTAAAAGAGAAGGGATGTAAGGAAAGTGAGAATCAGTGCAGAAAAATGTGATACTTGCTACCCTAAGGCTTCTTAATGAGCTGTAATGATGAGAGCAAGTTACAATCAGATGCATCTACTTGGTATACAGAACTCAGGAAAGAGGACAAGAAACAACTATCTTGTGGGATAGTCTATGGAAAAGAGGAAAGAAGGGAAATGTCTCTGCCAAACTCCTTTTTTTCTCTCCTATTTCCCGTTGGTTAAACTTTGCCCCATGGAAAATTAACTTTCCCATTACATCTAATTTGTATCATAAAGCCACTTTAGTGGCCATTCAGTATTTCAAACACCACAAATGTTAGTACTGCATTTCATCCAACGTTGAAAGTGACAAGAAGAGACAAACAAAACACAGAGTGTAGCTATTTGGCTGTGATGTCCAGGAACAAGTGACTATACCATGGTTATGGCAGCATGGTCCAGGAGTGGAATGATGCATTCAGAAGAAAAGAGGCAGTTAAAAGAGACTGAAGAGGCACATAAAATTTATCAAGTACAGTCTATTTCTTGCACTGCTTGAATCACTTCTGCTCTCTATTATATAAAGATTCCATTTTAAAATACTGAGCCTTCATTTTGTTTTTAAAGAATAACAATGTCCTTACTCTTTTCGTCACAGGAGAAGGGCAACATTCTTCAAGTGAAAGGTCCGTTATAATCTCCTGGAAGACTCTAGTAAGAGGGTTAGTGAAACAAGATACAGTCTCTGCTACCCGATCTACTCTTAAAGTCATAATTAATATTAATCATTTATCTTCTCATCTACCCATTATAGATTCTCCTTATCTTCTGCAACATTTTAGATGGTCTGGTTTATGTTACCCAGATCTTTATTCTTCAGCTTTAGAACTCTTGCTTGTGCTTCCCAGATTGTATTGTGGTTATTATTGCTTATTGATGGTTCTCACTAAACATGAAAACACAAAGAGAAGAACCAGTATGTCAGCTGATTTCTGGACATTTCTATCCTAGACTTCATTAAACTCTAGTTCCATATGTAATCAGGATATATTATTTAGGCTAGTTCTGTAAGTGCTTTTTAAAAAAAGTTTATTTTGAGAGAGAGAGAGAGAGAGCAGGAAAAGGGCAGGGAGAGAGTGAGAAAGAAAATCTCAAGCAGGCTCCACACTGTCAGTGTGGAGCCCAACATGGGGCTTGATCCCACAAACTATGAAATCATGACCTGAGCTGAAATCAAGAGTCGGTAGCTTAACCCACTGAGCTACCCAGGTGCCCTGTGCTGTAAGTCCTTTATTCACATGTTGTACCACTACATGAGAAGCTTAGGGTGATCCAATAATAGTCACAGCTTCCAGTTTAGAAAGTCTTTTATTAAATTCCCTGGAGAAAGTATTTTTTTTCCTAAGAAACAGGGATTTATTTTTGTATTTATTATTTTTTTAAATTTTTTATCTAGCAGAGATCATAATTGTAGAAAAGGGAAGCATGGTTTCCACAGGTGCATGAACAGTGTTATAATGTGTGATAGGGCTTAACTGTGGGTGGGGCCATTCTTAATCACAATTATTAGTTCCCAGGGCAATGTATTGTAGCAATAGGAGACATAGTAATGAATCTCCATCATTGGTTCAATCATTATATTGCTAACTGAAGGACAGTGCCCTAACTCAACAACTGTTTCCCACTTTGGACTTGTTGACTATATTTTCAGAAGACTGTTCCATGATTATAATAGATCAGTTGTTTCTGTATCATGAGCCCATTGTCACATACTTTTGCTGTAATATGCATCCTTGGGCTTAGGGAATGTGTTTAGTTGGTACCACGTGAATGAAATTTTTAGTAAGATCTGGGATGGTGGTTGTGGGTGATAAGCTTAGGAATCCCCCGGGCTTACACCAATGTGTTGACAAGGCATAAAGAAATACAAAATCATAAAATGCTCACACCGGAGTTTGGGTAAACAAGATTGGCACCCCAACAATAGGGGGGTGCAAAGATACCCCGAGAATAGGGAGGCACAAAGGTGCCAGGAATAGGAAGGTTCAAAGGCATCCCAAAATAGAGAGGCAGTGCAGAGCCCCCAGAATAGAGAGGGAGAGGCAAAGGCCTAAAATAGAAATGGTGCAAAGGTGCCCAATACATGGATATATGAAATAAACAAGATTAGATATTCAGGGTGGAAGCACCCACAATTTAGTACTATAGCAGAAAAGCTCTTTCACAGGAGGATAGGGCCAGGTAAGTTGGTGAATTGGACTATGGACCACTGTGCTGCAGGCAAAGCAGCCCAGAGCAGAGATGGTTAACAAAAGGTGCCTTGTCAACCCTGAGGTCACATGTCCTACCTGTCTTATCCCCTAGGCTAGCTAAGATAAACAGAGGTGGTGCCTCATGTCCACTGTAAACAACCTTCCTCCCTACTGCTGGCACCTGGATTTTGTTTTATATTAACCCAAACCCCTAACCCCAAATATCCTCAAGACCCCCTCTCCCTCATGTCCACAAGTTAATGTTCGCAGATCCATTGTCTCTTTGTGCACATCTCGCCATGTTTGTAAGCCTTCTGATCCTAATAAAAACGGGACAAGGGCCCTTACTTGGGGCTCTTGTCTTTTCCCAGACATTAGCCATCTGTCGCTTTAATCCTGCGTCTGCTCTTTTACTGGCCAAAACAGAACTTTAGACTTAGAGTCTATGACAGGTGGTGACTGTAAAGACATTGTAAATAAGAAAGGAAAACCTATATCTGAAGATTTTATTAAATTCTGTAGGAATAAACTGTAGTCCTCTTCTTTTCCTCCCCCTGCTCACCTTGGTGATGAGGTTTAGAAATTGTCCTGCAGTACAATGCTGGTCTATTTATCCATGAAATGGTGCCTTGTTAAATGTTGAGCATTGGTGTCTGCTGCTGGCTGGTTGGGTACTCACCAGTGGCAGAAAACAGACAATATCAATGTTGGTAGGGATATGGAACAACTGGAATTCTTATACGCTGCTGGAGAAAATATAAAATGGGATGATTACTCAGGAAAACTAAGTTAATAATAAATTTGGCAGTTAATAATGAAGTTAAATATATTCCTACTCTATGATCAGCAATTCCACTCCTAGGTATTTATTCTAGAAAATATAAAGTAAAGCATATATGTGAAGAAAGATTTGAAAAAATGTCCATAGAAGTTCTACTTATAGTATCCCCAAACTAGAAACAACAAATGCCCATCAACGGAGAATGGATAGATTGTGATATATCCATATAATGGAATATTACTTAACAATGAAAAGCTGGCTTAGGCAACAACTTCAATGAATCTCCAATACATCATGTTGACTCAAAGATTACATAAATATGACTCCATATATCTGAAATTCTACATCAAGAAAACTATCCTATAGTGAAAGAAAGGGTATCAGTGGCTATTTAGATGGGATTGTGGGGGTGGTGAAATTGATTATATAAGAACTTGCTGGGATGACAGAAATTTGCTGTGTCTTATTAGGGTACTGCTTACATGTGTACATTTATCTAAACTCATCAAACAGTACTTTCTAAATCTGTGTCTTTTATTGAATGTAAATTATACCTATAAAAGGATTAAAATGAAAAATGGGACCATAAATTCCCGCCAATTGTTGCATTGTACATTGCTGTCTGGGTATGGGGTGGGAAGCAAAAGAACATTAAATTCATGTCTTTTTTATTTCAGTTGTAGATTATTAAACTCATGGCTCCATGATTCACCCTTGATTTATACTGAGGCCCAAAGCGGGCTAATGACTTTTGCCCTAACACCCCAGAGCCAAGCTCAGACAAAGCCAAAATTCTTAATAGGACATTTGTGTAGTAACAAGAACAGTGAATGTGATTTAAATGGAGAATAAATTGAAATGAGCTTAATCTCATAATTATGCCCTGAAGTATCTGTAAAGGGAAGGAAGAATGGTTCATTAATATAAAAATTATTATTGGGTAATCATGAGTATTCATGGAGACCCGAAAATAATTTTAAATGCTCTTTACACACAGAATCTCTAATCAGTAGATCAAAGTCTGAATCTCTTGATTTTCCCTTCCATTTTTTCCTAGGATAACCCATCTGCACCTCCATTGTCTACACAAATCTGTATGGGGTCAGAAATTCTAGCCCCTTGTGTATTGGACATCCTTTCCTGGGGGTAGGAAGGGAAGCAAGAGATTTTTTCCAGTGTGGATTACAAGGAAGGGAACTGGGAGGGGATTTTGGATTCTTTAGGACTTATATTCTAGTAGGGTTCATTGGTCCTTCAGAGTGAAAACTCCACAGGTCAAGTCATGCTTTTCTTCCTAATTAATAACTACTTCCTATTCATAACTTGGTATTTTTATGTCAGCAGAGTTCTTTACTTTCTTTTTTCTATTTAACCAAAGACCTGCTTCCTAAAAATGATGGAGAAAGCAGAAAATAATTAAGTGGGTTGAAGTGAGAGTTAAATGAAAAAAAAAATCTATATTGCCTTACTTATTTTATAATAAAAAAGCTTTCAGGTAAAATGAGGTTAAATGATATTGTATTTGATATATCTTTGCAGTTCATAAAGTAATAACATAGAAATTATTAACCTTGAAAAGTGTTTTTAGGGGCGCCTGGGTGGCGCAGTCGGTTAAGCGTCCGACTTCAGCCAGGTCACGGTCTCGCGGTCCGTGAGTTCGAGCCCCGCGTCGGGCTCTGGGCTGATGGCTCAAGCCTGGAGCCTGTTTCCGATTCTGTGTCTCCCTCTCTCTCTGCCCCTCCCCCGTTCATGCTCTGTCTCTCTCTGTCCCAAAAATAAATAAACGTTGAAAAAAAAATTAAGAAAAGTGTTTTTAGCATAGGGATTGCTTTGTGCATAAGAATTTTAAATACTTGATGGAGCGCCTGGGTGGTTCAGTAGGTTGAGTGTCCAGCTTCAGCTCAGGTCATGATCTCACAGCTTGTGAGCTCGAGCCCCACCCACATGGGGCTCTGTGCAGACAGTTCAGAGCTTGGAGCCTGCTTCGGATTCGTGTCTCCCTCTCTCTCTCTTCCTCCCCTCCTCATGCTCATGCTCTGTCTCTGTCTCTCTTTGCCTCTCTCTCTCTCAAAAATAAATAAACATTTAAAAATTAAAATAAGTAAAAGGAATTTTAAATGCTTAGATTGCCTGAGTAAGCATCTGACTCATGATTTCGGCTCAGGTCATGATCTCACTGGTTCATGAGACTGAGCCCTGCACTGAGCTGCCAGCACAGAGCTTGCTTAGGATTCTCTCTCTCCCTATCTCTCTCTGCCCCTTTCCTACTCACTCTCACTCTCTGTCTCTGTCTCTGTCTCTGTCTCTGTCTCTCTCTCAAATATATAAACTTGATAAAAAAAAAAAAGAATACAAGAATTTTAAATGCTTGTCCAATTAAGAAAAAATCTGAATGTGAATCTTTCTGTCCAAACAAGAAATTGGGATTATAAAAATAAAATATGGATTTTATATCCATATTTATCAACATACTTGATTCCCAGGGTCCCATAAGGCAAGTAAAATAAGCATACTACCATTACATTTCCATTCTGTATTCAAACTGTAATGGAGATCAGGCAAGATATTAATAAAAGTATAGCTTTTAATTTGATGGTTACTAACCAGCTGCTTCTGCTTGCTTACCTGACTATTGAATAATATAAAATTATAAATAAAGATAATATCTGTAATATAGGAAACTGAAGATCAGTTAATGACATGAAAACCCCTGGAATGAAATATTGTTTGCTGAGAAATTGTTGACTGCCTATTTAGGCTTATATATTGAAAAAGCAGCATAACCTGGAACTAGAAAAAAGAAACAAAACACAAGGCCTACTGTCATCTCTGTGCTCCCATATCA
Organism: Felis catus; assembly: GCF_018350175.1. Lineage (NCBI taxonomy): Eukaryota > Metazoa > Chordata > Mammalia > Carnivora > Felidae > Felis > Felis catus. Next base: position 167,156,287 of record NC_058371.1, on the reverse strand, counting down.
AGAGTGAAACTTGATGGTTCCTTCTTAATTATGCAGGGACATACTTCCAACTTGGTAAACACTTACAAGGGAAAAACCTGGTCAAAGTTATAAAGTAATATGTGTTGTTCCTTGTAGAATACCTCCAGAATGTGTTCTAGATTATGAGTTAGGAGGCAGAAGGGGAAGCAGGAAGAGAGCAGTCTGAGGATTGAAATTTTTTTTGTTTTTGTTTTTAACTTTAGCTTCTACCAAACACACACATGCATCAGGGCATCCTGGCATTAGGACAGTTCTATTTCATCAATCATTTGGGACCTCACCAATGGAAACCATCAACTAGGCTTTCTAATTTTTTTTTAAGTTTATTTATTTATGTTGAGAGAGACAGAAAGAGCGTGAGTAGGGGAGTAGCAGAGGGAGAGAGGGAGAATTCCAAGTAGGCTCTGGGTGGTCAACACAGAGCCTGATACAGGACTTGAACTCAGGAAACTGTGAGATCATGACCTGAGATGAAATCAAGAGAAGGGTGCTTAACTGACTGAGCCACCCAGCCTCCCCAAAGCTTATGAACTATCCATTAGATAGCATCCCTTCCTAAGAGATACAAATTTTAGATCCTGATAAGCCTATCTAAACTACCCTTTTGTACAGTCCTGAAATGGTAGCTACTTCTTCCAGTTGCTATCTCTGCATTACTTCATTGTTCTTATTCCTATTCCTATTCCTATTGGTTTCAGTCCTTCAGTAACTATAGAACAGTCTGTCATATTAAATTGTTTAAATAATGTGTCTGGTTTCTATATTCTTTTCAAATGAGACAAGAACATTTAACAAGGGTAGGAAAAAGTTCCTTGAAATTATTTTTTTCAGTGCGATTTAAAGAAGTACCTCCAACTCAAATCAATCACCTGATCTTCAGACCCACTGCAGCACTGCTTATTGAAATCTCCCTTTTTAAGTTCTATAGGTGTCTCAAACCGATAAGATTAAAAATAAAATTAATTTTCCTATATTTTGCTCACTAAAATCACCCTTTCCTCAGTCTCCTATATGACAATGGGTGGCATCTTCATCTACTAATTCAAATCAAATATTTAAAGAGTGTTATTAGTGCCTCCTTATTCAAGCAATCACTAAGTGTATGATTTCTGTCCTTAAACATCCCTATTCACTTATTTCCATCATCAATTACTACTTTCATTATATTCCTTGATGGGATTTTTATAAGAGTTTTCTAATTGTACTTTTTGACTATAGATTTATCTCATAAAATTATTTACCACTTTAGGAAAAATGTATTTTTGGGACTTCCTCAAGATAAAAAGCTCATGCACAGTGAAAGACTACAACTAATTGTTGATTGCAACACAAATACTAGGTAAACCACAGAATGGGAGAAGATATTTACAGATGACATATCTGATAAAGGATTAGTACTCAAAATCTGTAAAGAAGTTAAAAACTCAACACCCAAAAAACAAATAATCCAGTGAAGAAATGGGAAGAAGACATGAATAGACATTTTTCCAAAGAAGACATACAGATGGCTAACAAACATATGAAAAGATGCCAACATCATTCATCATCAGGGAAATGCAAGTCAGAACCACAATGAGCTATCACCTCACACCTGTCAGAAAGGCTAAAATTAACAACACAAACTACAGATGTTGGCAAGAATACAGAGAAGGGGGAACACTCTTACTCTGCTGGTGGGAATGCTGGGTACAGCCACTCTGGAAAACAGTATTGAGGTTCCTCAAAAAGTTAAAAATAGAAATACAGAAATACCCTATGATTCAGCAATTACCCTGCTAGGTATTTATCCAAAGGATAAAAAAAAATACTGATTCATAGGAGCACATGTACGCAGATGTTTATAGCAGCATTTTCAACAATAGCTAAATTATGGAAAGGGCCAAATGTCCATTGACTGATGAATGGATAAAGAAGAGATGATGATGATGATGATGATGGTGTGTGTGTGTGTGTGTGTGTGTGTGTGTAATATTGCTCAGTCGTGAAAAAAAAATGAAATCTCACTATTTGCAATGATGTGGATAGAGTTAGAGAGTATTATGCTAAGTGAAATAAGAGAAAGAGAAATACCATATGATTTCACTCATATGTGTAATTTAAGAAACAAAAAATCTTGGGAAGGAGGAAGAAAAGAGAAGGAGGCAAACCATAAGAGACTCTTAAGATAGAGAGCAAACTAAGGGTTGCTGGAGGGGAGGTAGGTGGGGGATGAATGGGTGATGGGCATTAAAGAGGGCACTTGTGATTAGCACTGGGTGTTGTATGTAGGTGATGAATCACTGAATTCTACTACTGAAACCAATACTACACTGTATGTTAACTAACTAGAATCTAAATAAAAACTTGAAATGAAACAAACAAATAATTTGCCACTCTGACTTCACCACACATTTAAAAGTATTTTTGCTTAAATCCTTTAAATAAGCTTCTCATTAACCTAAAGTTAAAATGAATCTTTCATGACATGGTAACTGCTTACCTTGAGAAATCTTGGCAGGAAACTGAATTTTATAACTCTTCACGAGTCTAACAGACTGCCACAAGCCCAGATAAAACTTAATAATGATTTTACAGAGTTTCAGAATGAACGATTTAGAACTACTGTTTTCTGGTTGTACATATTTCTATTATTAATTAGACTTCAAAACCACTCTTACAAAAATAAAGCATCTCATGAGTTTATAATCATTCTTTGCCTAAAAATGGCATCCTAGGAAAGTCAACCTGTATGGGCACACAGTGTGTCAGAACTGTACCAAATCTATGTTTGACTCTTTGAGTGCCGGATCAGAAAGACCCATACGTCAAAGTTTTTAAAATGACAACACAACTGGCGTAGAACTCTCCCTGTTGGGGAAATTTACACAGGCTGCCTGGGTTTGAATCTTAGCTTACTGTCCATGTGACTCTGGGCAACTCATTGTGTGCCTGTATGTATTAGTGTATTCATCTATAAAATGGGAATAATAAGAACATTTACCACACATGATTTTTAGACATTTAAATTGGTTAATATATGTAAAGCATTTAGAACACTGCCTGGCAAGTGACAGGTGCTTGATGTTATCATTAAACCATGTTTATCTATATATAGCCTTATGTAACTATTTAGTATAGAAGTATATTAAAATGTGTAATAAACAACCAATTCTCAATATCCATTTTAGTCAGTCTGTCAGAGGAGTTTGACATCGTTGGTCATTCTCTACTTCTCTACACATTTTCTTGCCTTGGCTGCCGAGTCATTTCCTTCACTTTATTTTCCTACTATTTCTCAGGCTTCTGCTTCTCAGTTATTATTGCTGGCTTCTCCTCATATTTCTTTCTTCAAAGCTTAGAAACATTCTAGAGCCTTATTTTGTTAAATTGGAAATAAGCCCTCTGTGGAGAGGAAACGACACTGGGTTCTCTAATCCTGGGTCTCATTATGTTAAGCCACCTCACTTAACCCTGTATCTACTGTCTTGACGTTTTCGGGGAACCAGTCCTTTTTGTAGTTAGTATAAACTGAACATATGTCTTTAGGCCCAGTGAAATATAAACCAACAAGGGTAATTATTGTTGTTAGAATGATATAGAATAGAATTATGTTGCATTTTATCTCTAAATTTTATTAACCTCTTCCTGTGCCTTATATACATCAAAGTATTTATTTTGAGAGTAAATACAGTGATAACGTAAGTGACAGTAAGATCTAGTAAGTGAAAATTGTTTTAACAGAAGGATGCATACTATAAGAGAATAATGATAATTCTGTATAAATCTCTGTGCTAAAGTCTTTTCATGTATGACTTTTAAGATGGTCTAATTTGCATTACAGTATAGTCATAATCATGTTTCACTTAGGAAATTCAACTATGTGTGCCTAGTGAAAAAAATAAACCAGAGAGGGAGGGTGGAAGAGGGGTATAAGCAGAGAGAGAAATGAACATAAATGCCTGAAAATAAGTGTGATTTAGATATGAATCCAATTCAGAAGTTGCAATTTCAAGTACCTAAGTATCTCTCATAATGTAAGCTTCTATGTTCATTGGTTTATTGCTAAAGCACCAACTACTTCATCTGATACTTAACTTTATAGCTATCCATCCCAACAGTGAAGGTAAAATTTGCTGTGTTAGCTTTAAAGAGGACTATTATGTCTATCTTCAAATGATTTTGTCATAAAGAAAATTTGAGAGAATTTTTGGCCATTTGCAAAGTTTGCCTTTTCTTTTTTTTTTTTCCTTTCCAAAAGGAAAAAAAAATATTTAAATTTAAATTCTAAGTAGTTAACATACAGAGCAATCATGGATTCAGGGGTAGAATTCATCACTTACATACAACACCCAATGCTCATCACAACAATTACCCTCCTTAATACCCATCACCCATCTAGTTCATCCTCCACCCATCTACCTCCTTCAACCTTCAGTTTGTTCTTTGTCTTTAATGTTTCTCATGGTTTGTTATCCTTTCGCTCTTTCTTTTTCCCCCATCCCATGTGTTCATTTGTTTTGTTTCTTAAATTCCACATATGAGTGAAATCATATATTTCTCTTTCTCTGACTGACTTATTTCACTTGGCATAATACTCTGGTTCCATCCATGTTGTTGTAAATGGCAAGATTTCATTATTTTTGATGGCTGAATAATATTTCATTATATAATATTATATATTATATATTTATATATATATATAATTGTAATACATATATATACACAATATATATATTGTATATTGTATATATGTATTGTATATATGTATTGTATATATGTATATACAATATATATACATGTATATAATTGTAATTAAAATTACATATTATATATATATATATATATATATATATATATAATATAAATCTGTACACCACACCTTCTTTATCCATTCATCAGTTGATGAATATTTGGGCTCTTTCCATAATTTGGCTATTGCTGATAACGTTGCCATAAACATTGAGGTGCATGTTTTGCTTTGAATCAGTATTTTTGTATCCTTTGGTTAAATACATAGGAGGGCAGTTGCTGAGTCATAAGGTAGTTCTATGTGGCTGGGGGATGGGCTACATGGGTCATGGGTATTAAGGAGGGCACTTGTTGGGATGAGCACGGGGTGTTATATGTAAGTGATGAATCACTAAATTATACTCCTGAAACCAATACTACACTGTATATTAACTAACAAGATTAAATAAAATCTTGGAAGAAAACAAAAGAATATGAGCTTGGGAGCTACAATGTGTATACAATATACACTGATTGCCTTTTTACTGATATCTGTATTAATCGATTTTGCTGCATAAACAAATGGTCCCCAAATCTCAGTTACTTACATTAATAAGCTTTACTTACATTTACTTACGTTAATAGCTGAAGAGGACTGTAATTTGGCTATGGCCATATTGCTGCTGCAGAACTCTGGAAGAAGGAGTGTCTCCATGTAGATCACCCGTCTTACAGCTCATGCTCTGTCTTCAAGCTTTCAGTAGACATGTTTTTGGTCACATCTGCTTACTGCTCCCTGGTCAAGATGTCATATGGGTGAGCCAAAACTCAGTGAGGCAGGAATGTATTCTCTTCCCACAGGAGGCAAATCACATGGCAAAGAGAAGGGTGAGATAATCTTACAGGGAAGGGAGGGAGAGAATAATTGTAAACAAAAATATAGGAGTCTACCTGCCATTTGTCACCACGTGTTAGACTGGCCTGTTTTTCTTCACCCTCCAGGTACTATTTTACAACAGCCACTGCCATCCATTTGAAACTTACTGAATGGAAATTCTTTTGAGTTTAGGTATCTGAATGCATTTTTCATCTTCTTCCTGGTAGGTCTCTCCCAGCTTCTGTTTTTACCAATCTGCCCTAGAAAACATAATGTTCATAGTGTGGATAATACACCTGCATTGTCAGGAACATTGTAGGTGCTATTTCTTCTCTATTCTGTAATGTCTCAGTCATGTCTACATATCTGACTGTTCATTCTTTATATGAATGAAACGTTTCCTCAAAGAAATAAGGGAGGAGAAAATTATACTGAAGTCTTGGGCCATATATATATAAAAGAGATTTCAGGGATTTTAACTCTAATGGATACTACAGACACAAGATAACTATGCAGAGAAGGGTCATAAAGTTTATTCACAGTATAACCCAGATGTACATAGAAGATGTGGCTCTTTAATACTTTCTATAATTTATGTGGTCTTCATAATTTCTTACTGCTAGTAATTGGGAAAATAATTAGACTTACCTATTTTAAAATTAATTTATTCCAAGAATGGAAATAGTCCCTTTTAGATAAAATACAGTTTCATTAGGAAAAAAAAGGCTCAGTCTATCATAGTTTTTAGTATCCCACTCCCTCTGATTTTCTGTTTCTCTCCAAAACTTGAACCACACTTTGAGCTGCACTGCCTTAGAGAAGTTTACCTTTCCCTGTGTGTGCTAGTAGAGATATAAAAGAATATTTATAGAAGTATTGTTTGTAATAACAACAAAACCCTTTAAGAAGGATTAACCTGAAAAATGGATACATTGTTTGCATGTTTATATGGATGTATGCTATATATCAGAGAAAATATGAAGCCTAGCTACCTCTATTCATGAGGCTTACTGCAAAAGCATAATGTGAAATGAAAAATGCAAGTCATTGGTGGGATTCTGGGAAGATGGCGGCAGCAGCAACCCAAGTTTTCAATCTCTCCAAACCCCTCTATTGAAAACAGAGCAAGCAGCATGGGGAGAAAAAAAATGCAGAACATTTAAAATGTTACAAAGTGACAAGATATTCCCACAAGCCCCAACATAAAAGCAGGAGGAGACAAACCACCCAAATCCATAAGACCTGCTATTCTTGTCTGTGTGAGAAGAAGGAGGTAGCAATGGTGAGGTGTCTGTCAGCCCTGAGAAAGGGACAACCACAAATAAACAAGATATATTTGCTCAACAATATAAAGAAGGAAATTTAAGAAGCTGGAACTTGGAGGGGTTTGGCCCCTTCCTGTACTGGGTGAATGCAAGAGACCTGTGGTCAGAGAACAGTGAGCTGAAGTAAATTCACAAAACTGAGTGTTAGAACTCCCAACAGAATCACACAGCAATTGGAACTTTCCAGGAGCTGAATAACAATTGAGAAGTAACAAAAACAAAAGAGAAGATCTAGACCAAAATTGAGTGGGATACAGGGTCCAGAAATCTCAGTGAGTAAGCCACCATATATTTGAACAATACAAAAATCAGGACCAAGAGTTTATTGGAGATACATAAACTTTTCCAGTCTTGCATTACTCTAAAACTTTAGGAAAGCTAGTTTCATATAAAAAGAAGCAACAGAAATGATCCAACTCAAATCCTATGCAAAATTATTATAAGGAAGAGAGAATGAGGAGCAAAATAACATCCTAGAGAGAATGGAGAGTTCCCAAAACATAGGAAATAGTCACCTATTGTTTAAAAAAGAGCTAAAGATATGAAAAGTTACCTAAGATGTGAGCAAATCATTAATTATGATTTTAAAACTTAAGAGGTAAGTGACAGATCTCAGGAAATAAATACAATAGAAGAAACATAATTTCACAAAGGAAATATAAGGAACCCAAAAGTGAACCCTTAAGAGAAATACAAAGTGAAACCGAAGGAATGTTTAAATGGAAATGGAAGAAAAATACAAAGGAACTTTAGAGATGGTGATAAATATTGAAAATCAGCAAAGAAAAGGCAAAAACAAAACTAAGGGAATCAAATTATAATGAAGTGTATAGTTTAAGAAAACTTTCTCAAAATAAAACTGGACCTACATTTTTATAAATTTTTTAACGTTTGTTTATTTTTGAGACAGAGAGACAGAGCGTGAATGGGGGAGGGTCAGAGAGAGAGGGAGACACAGAATCTGAAACAGGCTCCAGGCTCTGAGCTGTCAGAACAGAGCCTGATGCGGGGCTCGAACTCACAGACTGCGAGATCATGACCTGAGCCTAAGTCAGCCGCTCGACCGACTGAGCCACCCAGGCGCCCCCACAGTTTTCTTATATATTTCAGAATGGTTCCTTTTCTCCTCTTCCTGCCAGAAGGGGATTTTTCTCTGATATTTATTGTGAACCTGGTTCAGATCTTGTAGTTGAATCTTACAATACTGGGGGAGCCCCATATGATTGCATCCTCTGGAGTTTTTAACACTCGGAGTTGTCTGCACTGATAGCATTTTCCTTTCAATGTATTTTAAGAATTTGTGAAGAAACATCTGAGCAGTGGAGATTAAAAACTGCATTTTTTTTTTTTTACTTTAACTTCTATTTAGTTAACATGCAGTGCAATATTGGTTTCAGGAGTAGAATTCAGTGATTCATCACTTACATGTAACACCCAGTGCTCATCCCAATAGGTGCTCTCCTTAATACTCATCACCCATTGAACCCATTTTCCACACACCTCCCTCCATCAGCCATCAGTTTGTTTTCTATTGTTAAGAGTCTTAAATTAAATTAAAAATAAATAAAAACTGCATCACTACTCTGTAGACATGTAAACATCTGTTAGTCCAACCATTACTCTATACCAGGAATATAAGCCTGTAACCCAAACCTACCCCACTGCCCATGTTTTAAATTGTAGTAAAATACATATAACAAAAATTTGCCATCTTAACCATATTTCAGTACTGTTTTGGCATTAGGTACATTCACGTCGCTGTGTTAACATCATGGCCAAACATCCACAGGATTGTTTTCATCTTGGAAAACTGAAACTTTGTACCACTTAAAACATAACTCCCATTCTCCCCTTCTCTAACCCTTAGAAATTGCCACTGCACTTTCTGAATCTACGTATTTGACTATCTCATATGAATCAAATCATCTAATATTTGTCTTTCGTGATATGCGTATTTTACTGCAAAATATCATTAGGCTTCACATATGTTGTAGTATGTGACAGAATTTTCTTTCTTTGTAAGGCTGAGTAATATTTCATTTCGTGTATGTGGGTTTCTTCCACATTTCAGCTATTGTAAATAGTGCTGCTCTGAACATGGATGTACGTATACCTGTTTGAGTATCTGCTTTCAATTCTTTTAGGTATATACTTAGAAGTGGAAATCCTGCTTCATGTTAATTCTATTTTTAATTTCTTTTTTTGCCTTTTTTTATTTTGAGAGAAAGAGAGAGAGAGAGACAGCACAAGTGGGCAGAGGGATAGAAAGAGAGAGAATCCCAAGCAGGATCCATGCTCAGCATGGAGTCCAATATAAGGCTTGATCCCATGATCCCATTCCAGGGATCATGACCTGAGCCAAAATCAAGACTCAGATGCTCAATCGACTGAGCCACCCAGGTACCTCTCTATTTATAATTTCTTAAACAACTAAGAAATGCTCTTTTTCATACATTTATGAAAGTATCACTTGATGGTTGATTGCTATACATCAAACTCTAAAGTAATCACCTAAATAACAATACAAAGAGTTATAGCTAATAAACCAGCAAATGAGATACAGCAAAAGTATAAAAAGTACAAAAATGACAGAAAATGAAGAAAGCAGGGGCGCCTGGGTGGCGCAGTCGGTTAAGCGTCGGACTTCAGCCAGGTCACGATCTCGCGGTCCGTGAGTTCGAGCCCCGCGTAGGGCTCTGGGCCGATGGCTCAGAGCTTGGAGCCTGTTTCCAATTCTGTCTCCCTCTCTCTCTGCCCCTCCCCCGTTCATGCTCTGTCTCTCTCTGTCCCAAAAATAAATAAACGTTGAAAAAAAAAATTAAAAAAAAAGAAAATGAAGAAAACAGAAACAAAAAGTGTATGGGAAAGAGAAAACAAAAATATGATAGAATATACCTAACTGCACCACAAATTACATTAAATATGGATAGTCTAAACACAACAAGTAAAAGATACATATATTTTATATTACATAAATAAATATGACCAAACTATAAGATTCCTACAAGAAACAAACTTTAAATACAGAAAGCAAAAATAAAGTAAAAGGATGGACAAATACATATAATGTCAATACTATTAAAAATTACAGCAGTGGCTGTATTAACTCTTGATGAAATAGATTTCAAATCAAAGGATATTGCCAGGGATTAATAAAGCCATTTAATAAGGAGGAAAATCAACATTTGATAGGATATAATAATCCTAAATGTTTGTGTACCTTATAGCAGACCATCCAAACACATGAAGCAAAAATGTATATAACTATACAAAAACAACAAAGAACTGCATAGAGAAATAAAGAATTCACAATTATAGTGTGTGATTTTAATTTATGCCTCCTAATAAATGACAGAATGACTGGCAGAAAATAAATAAGAATATAGAAGGCCTGAAAATCCTATCAACAATGGTATCAACATATGAAATGCTCAGGAATAATTCTGACCAATGATGTACAAGGCATGCATCATGAAAAACTAGAATCATGGAAGAGAGAAAGAAAAGAAGACAGTAAATAAATTGAATGATATACCATATTCATAGGTTGGAAGACTCAAATTGCTAAAATGTTAATTCTCTCCAGTTGATCTATAGATTCAACACAATCCCAGTTAAAATCCCAACAATTTTTTATAGAAATTTACAAGCTGGTTTTAAAATTCATATGGACAAGGATGCAGAATAGCTAAATGTTTTGTAAAAGAAGAAAAAATTTGGACTCATATCCAGAATATAATGAGTTCTCATAACTCAGGAAGTAAACATGTTACCCAATTAAAAACAGAGAAAGTATTTAAAGTGACACTTAACCCAAGAAAGTGTAAGGATGAAAATAAGCACATGAAAAAATGAGCAATGTTGTAAGTAATTAGGGGAATGCAATTAAAACCCAAATGAGATACCACTACATTACTATTAGAATGACTGACCATACCAAATGCTGATGAAGATATGAAAGAACAGGAGCTTTTATGCACTTCGGTTATGGATGTAAAATAGTACAACTAAATTGTGCAAAATTTTGGCGGTTTCTTAAAAAGTTAAACATATACCTACTATATGGTCTTGACATTCTACTTCTAAGTATTTACCCAAAGTAAGTGAAAACATGATCATACAAAGACTTGAACATGAACGTTCATGAGACATTTATCTGAAATACCTAAAAATTAGAAACAATTGAAAGGATAGGCTGGTGAATAAATTCACAAATTAAGATATATTATTACATTAGAATAATACTCAGCAATAAAAGAATAGACTATTGATATATGTAACAATATGAATGAAGCTCAAAATAGTTATGCTGAATAGAATAAGCCTAATTAAAAAATAGTGCATACTATATGGTTACACTTATATAAAAATCTGGAAAATGCAAACTGATCTATAGTGATAAGAGGTACATCAATGTATATGGAGGGATCCTGACAGGGGGAGGAGGAGGGATGGAGAAGTAATTAATTATAAAAGTACCTAAAGAAACTATTAGTGATGATGATTATGTTTTCTATTTGGATTGTGGCCATGATTTCAGTGGCATGTACCTATCACCAATGCTTTTATTGTATGTTAATTATACTCCAATAAGTTGAAAAAAAGAAAAGAACAATGGAGTAATTGATCACTTAACTCTTGAGTCCTAGAAAAAATTTGACTGCTATATTACAAAAGTATAATCATTACGTTACATAGGTATTTGTGATGTTAATCTTAGCTACTGTCTTGTTTGATCACATGTATTAGTTCCATTCTTTGAGAACATTTGCCTTTATTCTATTTTGATTATTTCAGCATAACCCTCAATCCTTTTCTTACTCCCTACCTCCCATCTTTTCAGTGTTACAAAGTCACGTATTTCTACTTCATTTTTTAAAATTCATCAAACTTTTGCCTTATGTGTAGGGAATTCTCTGACCCTTGTGTCTCATCATGTCCCAAATCCCATCTCTTTTATTTAGATTACATAGGCTTAGCTGCATTTTAATTCTCCTGCTTTAAGCCAAAAGAAAATATTTTGTTCAGCCAATAGCTTTAGTACGGGTGGAAGTGATAAATAAATATTCTCTAAGTAATTTCTAAGGCAGGTCATTGTGACCAGAGGATTATTGCATTCTCAATGATTGTTCAGCCTGCACCACGTGGCATTAGCAATATACTAGTAGGAAGCACATTGTTTCTGCTTGCTTTTTGACATTGGAATGGTCTGACATTTGACATCTTGCCATTTAATTGTCAAGAAAATTCTGAGCTGGAAAATTTGTCTTTTAGCATTTTACTGGCCTTCTGAGACCCAAGTTAAATATAATGGCTTATTTTCTGAGTTTGCTTCTTTCTGTTCAAACTGTTTCTGTCTTTCCTGGAAAAGTGCTAGAGTTTCTTCTATTATTTTTTTTTCTTCAAACATGTACCAGGTAAATATAATTATATTTTTTAACCAATGTGGGAGAGATGCCAGTTAAAATTATTATGAATAATGCACTTGTATTTGACGGAAGGCTAGAGTGTTAGTGTATGAAAGACAAGGACATTATAAATAACCTTCAGTTTCAAAATGTTATTAAAATAATTTTTGTCACTGAATGGAGCAAATGCTTGAGGAGATTGAATATTATCTTGAACATAAAATTCTTTCGGAAAAAAGATCCTACAGTTGTTTCTATGTCTGTTGAAAATTATCCTTTTCATATAGTATTATGGGTAGCTACCACTAAAAGCCTACTCTGTAGGAGTCAACTAGTCTAAAGTCATCAAATCCTTGCAGGAGTCTGGAATAGAAACTCATTTAAAAAGATTTTTTTTAATGTTTACTTATTTTTGAGAGAGAGACACACACAGAGAGACAGAGAGACAGAACGCAAGCGGTGGAGGGGCAGAGAGCGAGACACAGAACCTGACGCAGGCTCCAGGCTCTGTGCTGTCAGCACAGAGCCCGACACGGGACTCAGACCCACAAACTGTGAGACAATGACCTGAGCCGAAGTCAGATGCTCATCCTACTGAGCCACCCAGGTGCCCTTAAACTCATTTTAAAGTAGGGTGGGAAGTAAGAAGACTTCTTGTCTAAGATATTTCATAGGGTCACAAAAAGTTGTAGAATTCACAACATTCATATAAAACATTTCAACAATAATTTTTAAGTTTAATTTATTTATCTTGAGAGAGAGAAAGAAAGAAAGGGAGAGCACGAGGGGAGGGGCAGAGAAAGAAGGAGAGAGAGAATCCCAAGCAGGCTCTGCACTATGAGCACAGAGTCTGACATGGGGTTCAAATTCACCAACCATGAAACCATGACCTGAGCTGAAATCAAGTCAGAAGCTTAACCAACTGAATTACCCAGGTGCCTCTCAATAATAATTTTTAAGAAGTTAAGACTCAACCCATCAATTCCACTTCTGGGTATTTATCTGAAGGGGAAAAAATCACCAGTTTGAAAAGATAGCTTCACCCTTATATTCATTACAGCATTGTTTACAATAACCAAGACATGGACACAATGTAAGCGTCCATTGATGAATGAACAGATAAAGAGAACATGATTTAGGGCGGCTGGGTGGCTCAGTCGTTTGAGCATCTGATTTCAGCTCAGGTTATGATCTCATCATTTGTGAGTTCAAGCCCTGCATTCGGCTCTGTGCTGACAGCTCAGAGCTTGAAGCCTGCTTTGGATTCTGTGTGTGTGTGTGTCTCTCTCTCTCTGCCCCTCCCCTGCTTGCACTCTGTCACTGTCTCGCTCTTAAATATAAATAAACATTGAAAAAAATAGAAAGAGCATGATATATATATGATATATATATGATATATATATATATCTCATATATATATATGAGATATATATATAGATATATATATAGATATATATACACATATATGCAATCAAAACCCAACCCTGAAAACTTCTTATGACCACTACTACTTATTCTATTCCCCTTCCAGTTTGGAATGGATTAAACCTTCAAGGTGACTTTGAAATCACAAGTAGATGATGGATGACTGTCCTTTGACTTTGGATTCTCAATAACTGCATGGAGTAGGGCAACATCACTAGCTCTAAAGTACATATATTACTGTTATCAGCAGAGGAAATGAACTTCTATTGTGCATGATCCGTGATATATTTTTGGATCTATTTCCTGAAGCAGTTAGTCTATCACACAAAGACACCACAGTAACTGACAAAAAGTTTGTGCTAACTAAATATTTTAGAGTAAGTAAATACTTATTTTACTCCAGCAGTCAACATTACGCATAAAAATTAAAATCCATGGACATTCCTGCTATAGTTCTGAATATCAGAAAAAGTGAAATCTTTGGCAGTATTGCTTAAAATTATTCCAAAAGTTCTAAGAAATAATATTCAGAAAAAAAGAAGCTAAAGATATAGTTTGGAGAGAAAAAATATCATTTATAAGTATATGATATTATTACTTAAAAATATCAGTGGAAGAAAAATTAATAAAAATAAAAGTATAAAATATAGCTTTTAAAAATCAATGTTAAATGATAATTCTACAAATATTGAAACGCATCAGAAAACACAAATTAAAATATTTCACTTGCACAAAAGTTAAAAAATTTTAAATACTTAAGAATAAGCTTTAATAAGAATATATCTTGAAAGTTTTGGAAGTTTAGTACTTAGAACATATTTTATTGTGTGTCAAATTTGTATCAAAGCATATATTAAAAGGCAATTAAAAACCTAAACAAAAACCTAAACACAAAACCTAAACAACACAAATTGTAGTAAAGTAAGAAAAGTATCCTATATGGGAAGACTGACCAGTACAATAATGCTTATTATTTTGCATAAATCAGTTTGTCAAGTAAACGCAATTAGTATCACCTCAGTCTGCATAACAATTTTGGGTGTTAAGGAGATGTAAAAAATAAAATGGAATAAAGTATAAGACGGAGAACCTATGAGCTTCTAATTGAGTAGAAGGAAATAATAGTGCAAATTATTATTTCTTTAATTTGTGGAAACAAGGCAATGAAAATTTTTATACGGGTATTTAAAGCAACTCATTGTGCAACAAAGCTCCTTACAACACAGCAGCAGCTGTGGAGACATACATAACTGCATAAGGTCTGGGATAAGGCATGGAGAGAAGGAAGTGGATAGGGACTTTTTGCTGAAAATGAAGCTGAGAGTTACTTTCTACAGAGATATTAGGGAGAATACACTGATATACCAAAAAGCACTCAAGTCTTGCTTTATAAAGATGATTAGGAATCTCTAAGTCTGCCCTTTGAGAGTTGTGTACTGATGTGAAATGTCATGGCTATAAACAAAACTGGAAGAAAGTACAATGCCAATTCATTTAATTTAATTGATATTAAAATAATTCATCAAAAATATGTGTTACGGAGGTGCCTGGGTGGCTCAGTCTGTTGAGTATCTGATCTTGACTTCAGCTCAGGTCATGATCCCAGGGGCATGGGACCAAGCCCTGTGTGTTGGGCTTAAGATATTCTCTCTCTCTCTCCCTGCCCCTCTCCCCACTCACGCTCTCCTCTCTCTCAAAATACAAATAAAAAAATTGTGTTATGGTAGATACTATTTTTCCATAATTTTAAATATGAGTTAATTTGTAAATCTACATTTAAAAACCTAAAATTTACATTAAAAGAATCATTCACATTTCCTAGGTTGGCAAACTTCAGGCCTAGTAGGTAAAAGAGAATGTGAAGTTCTGATTATAAGGTGGGACAAGGGAAAATGGGAGAAAATCTGCTAAATGAGCTGTAGCTCTATCCATTCTGAGGAGAAATAAAAAGAAAACTGTTACAGTTTTAATCATAATTGTGTTAATAACTCAATTAAGTTGATTTCTTTAAGCTAAATCTTAGCTAGACCAACGTTGTGTCATTTTTCTTTCCATTGGCTAAATGGTATAGAAAACTACTGAAAAAAAGACTGATTATAAAACAATGCAAATCAGCAATACAGAACACTTTGGGGACCATTTCTTTATTTTGGTGAAAGTTTATGGGTGTGTACATAGCCCCATTTGCAATCCAAGATTTTGCAAACAAGCAGCTATAAAAGGTGTCTCAGGCAAGAGAAAACATGTTCACTGTATCACATGTAAAGGCTTTAAAAACATTCTTTCTTTGTTAACCAACAGATGTAGAAATTGCACAGGTAGTCTACTGAACCATTCAGTAAATTATACTGAACCATTCTAATTACCATTTAATGACTATGCTTAAAATTGAATTTATCAAAGATAAGCAATACTGTCGGTGTTATACCTGGAGAGAATTTTGATTGTGGATCAATTTCCTAATATGCTGGAATAAAAACATTTTCATTGACTGAGAAGAATACATCAAAGGATTCAACCTGGATCACTTTCAATAATCATACTTTCTCAAGCATCTTGATTTTTTTTCTGTATAATGTTTATTACTTTTCCTTATCTGTGTCATTTCTCATGGGTGCATTCACAATTGTGTTCTTATATGAAATAAAAGTTGGTGTAATAAAGAGAATCTTAAATTTTTTTGATATCTGGCATTTAGATGTCGTTTGGCTGCTTTGCAGCTCTTGGATTGGGCACCTAACCTGACTCCCTGAGTGTCAAGTTCCCCAGTTTACAAAATGAGAATTGCCCACGGGTCTCCCAGTGTTACTGTAAGGGTCTATGAGATGGCTGTTAGGAAGTTGTTTTATTAATGATAACTTGCTACATGATTACAGGTAAGTAGTAATATATTTAGTGGTGAGCTCTGTCCATATGACCTTGTGCCTGCATTTCTCAGTAGTCCTCACACTGCTTGTGTTCATCCATCCATTGGCCTCTGGAGAGTCATGCCTGATACAAGGTATTATTGTTGCAGGCTCTGTTTCTTCTTTCTTCAGCTTGGAGACACTTGGCTCCAACTGGCAATTGCCTGCTCCAGTGGTCTGCCAAAGGATACAGTTTCCCAGCAGTGAGTGTCTATGCAGCCCTGTTTGAAATTCTTCCACAGCAAATCTTAAGAATGTCTCATCAATCTTCCCTGCCGACAGTGATTCTACTTCAGGCCAGGGCGCAGGAAATGAGGGGGTATCTTGCTGGCACGGAATCTGCACACATGTCCTGCCTGGAGGATCTGTGCTGCAGCCTGTGGAGTTGCAATATGGTTGAACTGAGCTCATTCTGAGAAACCATTCTAGCCGGTCCCGGAAAGTTCATAACGCCAAGCTTGGCACAGGGCACGTGCTAATTTATGTGCTTCTTATGGGCTCATGAAGCCTAAAAAAGTGTTGATCTCTCTGTGAGTATTTAATTAAGCTTTGAGTCTAATTGCTAATTCGTAGAACAAAATGGTGAATATCAGATTGTAGAAGACTTTATCTTTAACTTGAGGATAATAAACGTAACTGACATTTATTGAGCACTTATTATGTGAGATATTTTAAAGTGCATTATAGGTCATAGGTTATTTTTATTACCATAATCTATTAGTATGCAGGTTTTCTGACCAGGAATTTAAGTACCTGGGGTTCAATGAATGCACCTCAAAGAGCTAGCAAAAAATTTATACCTTAAATTTGAACCAGAAACACCCGTCTCTGAACCTGCGCTATTTATTAATCACTTCATCATTATGCCTTCTAATCATTTTGGTATGTTACCAGTGGAGAGAGATCTAAGCACTGAGTTGAATACTTTAAAAGGACATAAAAACTTCACTTGAGTTTCTCTTAATTTATTCTGTGGTAACAGAGAATGAAGGCCCCAGACCTCTTTCTGGGACTGTTTGTCTTGAATTTATGTGGATGTATTTGAGTGTGTACTTCAGTACATTAAAATGTATAATGCCACTCATTTTCCCAGGAAAGTTGTCTCATTCTTTTTGAGAAAGGGGGATAAATGAAGTAGTGCATAATAAAATAGTATAATATTATAACCACTTTAATATGGTGGGGTATCATTTAGGGTAGTTTAACCACACACTTAAGTCAAATTGGGAGAGGGTTCTCTTTCAATTCCTCTGTAAGACCAAGAGCGACTATCACATCAAACACCTTAATATCCCTTGACCTACAGGACTGGGGATGAGGAGTTAACATAACCTAGGTTAGTAACAACATCTGAATCTCTGTGTAACATCAGGAACAGTTATTGGAGATGGGGTTGTGACCATGGGAGCCTTGAAGTAACAGTAACAGCATACAGTCATGTAGCACTTTCTAGAGGCGGAACTCATGCTGAGAACAGCAGTCATAAGGTTTTCCAGGATGCAGCACAGCAGATATCAGCTCCAAAAGAGAAGAAATGTCAGGATTATTTCGTATAATATGTGAACAACTTTGAACCCTGAAAAAGAAGGGGAGGGATTAATTCAGTCGGGTTTCTTGGTATCTCATCCTGGAGTTCTCAAAAGTAAAATCAATTTTGTTTTCTTTTTTATCTTATATTCACTAAACATTTATCAACATTTTCTTCCATTTTGGGAAACCAACATTTATGTCTATGTAAAAGGGAAAATGGGAGATGGGAAATCTACATGCTATTTGGCCTATATTCTTGTTTTTGTATTAAATTAGATTAATTTATCCAGCACCATAAAGCTACATTATAATCACACTTACTTGTCATGATGTTCAAGAATAATCCACTTGAAAAGATCTAAGTGTGCCATCTTCATACAAGAAATAGTATTTAGTATGAGGACAACATTCTTGTTAAATCAATAATATTACTGACAATTGGATACGAGCTTTAATATATCTCTATTTTTCAATGGTAAGAGTTTTGAAGCTATTATCTAATTCAATTCAGTTCAATCCTTTTTCTTTTTTATTTCACTTCTTATTTGTGGATTGGGGTATAGAATTAGTTGCTGTGGGTGTATAGCATTATGCTTGGTTCGTGGAGTTATAAGAAAAGTTATACCTTGGAAACAAGATCAACATTGATCAGATGTGCCCTTATATAAGTACAACTATGGAGTTTTGGAGAAAGGAAAGACTGGCTTTGGATAGTTAGAATCTGGGAGGAGACACCCTTTGAGCAAGAATGTGATGATTAGTATGGATTTCCCTTCTAGCTATGGATTAACCATCTTTAGTAACTATATAAATATTAATCGAAATCAATCTATGGAATTATACAGAACATCTGAAGCTAGATTAGAATACAAAGACTTCAAAAACAGACAAGTGGTTTTGAGCATGAATACCTGTAGTCATGTGAGCTGTGATAATCACAAAACTCTTTTAAACAGTAGTTGTTTTCTCCTTCATGAAAGGGAGACAAAAATAATACGATCCTGACTTATATGGCTGGTGGTATACTGAGGTTACTTAGTAATATGGTATTGTTAGAAAGACATGAATTCAAGAATATAAATGGTAATTTATAGATTACCACTGAAATTAGATTATTAATTTAATTTGTGTAATACATCCAGTTTTAAACAATAAAACATATTATGTGACTATTAAATAAGAAAATAAATACAACAAAGCCATTAGAGTCAGAAAAGATGAGAATAAAATTGGGCACCTTCAGACTTTATGACTACTACTGTAGTAGGAAGAATTATGTCCTTCAAATATTTTAATCCTCACAATCTGTGAATATGTTATATTACATGGCAGTGGGTAATTGAAGTTGGGATGGAATTAAAGTTATTAATCAGCTGACCTTCAGGACCTAGTCCTAGATTATATGGGTGTGTCCAATGTGATCACGAAGGACCTTAAATGTGGATGAAGGAGTTAGAAGAGTCAGTGTCAGAATGATATGTAAAACACACTCAACTAGCCATTCCTTGTTTTGAAGATGGAAGAGAGACTTGAGCCAAGGAAAGTGGGTGGCTTCTAGAAGCTGTAAAAGAAAAAAAAGAGAGTATTGTCTAGAGCATCCAGATTACATAGCCCTGTTGACACCTTGCCTTTAGCCCAGGAAGACCTGTTTCGGACTTACGGCCTTCAGAACTGTAGCATGTAATATGTTGTTTTAGGCCACTAATGTGGTACATTTTCATAGAAGCCATAAAAACTAAGAGAAACACCATGTCTGCCTTTTGCACCATCGCATCCCCAGCATTTAGCACACTATCAGTACTCAGCATTTGTTAGTTGAAAGAAGAGCTGAATAAACTCATTTAATTTTGAAAGTGTCACTTTGTCTTTAACACTCAGTTGATTCACCTCTCAAATTGAATTTACCCAAATGAACTTTGAAATATACCCTCCCACACACAATAGTTTTATAATCCCTCCTATTTTATTGACATCACTTTGAGTTTTAAAGGCAAAAATTTGAAAAAAAAATGCAGTGTGGTCTTTGGAAGTTATACCACAGTATTTGTTGTTGCCTTTGAGGAATCATTATATAGGTACATTTAGGTAAACCTATTCACTAAAGAATATTGTGAGCTACATGGAGACATCATTGGGATATACTCTGTAGTTCAACCTGTGTGTGCCAAAGGGCTCCCCAACAGCAGTCCCTCTAAAGCTCCAAAGATAATCATAGTGATACATGGCTACCATACCACCTGTAAGAACATTTCCCACAAAACTCCACAGTTTTCATTAGTGATATTATTAAAGGAATTATATCCACAGAACACATTAAGCTGTAGCAAATATGGCAGGTGCCAGCAATCTTCTTATCATGTCCAAGGAGCTGTCTTAATGAATCAACTTGATTCATAATCACATAGTGTGCTTTGGTGTTCAATAGCCTTTATCCTAGGCAGTTCAGAGGTAGTATTTTTGTTACCTGATGAACAAAACTGTAAAATAGGCTACACATTATGACCCAAGTGGTAGTTTGGGTCACATAAGGGTCAGTTTTCACCAGAGTACTGTGTTACTTTTCCCCAGATTGTCCAGGTGGATACTTTAAGGCAAAAACCATTAGTTAGCATGAGTACAATTTCCCTTAAGTGGAGCAAACATAACTGATGGCTTCTCCCAACATCAGTAATTAGCACCACATGTAGGATATAGCTAAGAATCTTAATCCATTATTTTGGGATGGTCTCTTGGGAATGATTTTACTTCATCCTTTTATGAAATAATAGCCTACTCCCTTCTTATTTAAATTGAATTTCTTCTGTTTCCATTTGTTACCCATATCCTTCGTCCTTAGATGAGACTATCTGGCTTGACTGTATTGTTTACTCTTAAGGCATACAGTGATACCAGTGTGGCCATAGCTTCCCATTTGCTCCATTCCAGTGAAGGTGTGATAGGATTGCTCAAGTGAAGAATTGAGACTGCCCCTGATTCTTGGTAATGGAGCTGCTCTCACTTTAATAGCCCTAATCTGGTTACTTATGATGAAGTTCAGCAGCCTCTATTTGTCACATGGTCACATGAGTGTCTAGAGTACGTAATTCATCTTACTTCCTAAGGAGGCAATCATCAGTATATTGTAATAAATTATTTTTGAAGATTATCAAATTGGAATTCTGTAGTGCCAGATTATAGTAGTATGTTGGTAACTTCAAATATACTCAAGGCAAAACTATAAATGTATACTGAATATTATTCCATGAAAGTGCAAATTGTGACTTAGTAGAGTCTGAGATAGAAAATAAAAATAAGACATTTGCCAAGCCTGTTATAGTATATCAACAACCTTTAACCTGTTGCACTTTCTTGAACAGTTTTTCCATACAAAGTATGGATGAAGCAATCAAGAGAACCACCTTGTCTTATCTTTGAAATCTACTGCTATGGATTGAAATGTGCCACTCCCCCCAATCATTCATATGTCAAGGTTCTAACTCCCAATGTGACTATATTTAGATTTAGGGCCTATAAGGAGATAATAAAGGTTAAGTGGGTCATAAGAGTTGGGCCCTTAATCTAATAGGGCTGGTGTCCTTATAAGAAAGGGAAGAGATACAATAATCTCTCTCTTTTGAGGTGTATACAGAGGATTATTCTCCATAAGGTGGGTAGGCTTCAGTCAATCAGTTGAAAGACTTAACAGAACAAAGACTGAACAAGAAGAAATTCTTGCAAAAGAGTTCTATAACTCCCTGGATCTCTAGCCTGCTGGCTTATCCAGTAGATTTTGAACTTACCAAGCATCCAAAATTGCATGAGTCAATTCCTTAAAATAAATCTTTCTTTATCGCTATACACACATCCTATTAGGTCTATTTCTCTGAAGACCCTGGCTAACACACCCTACAAAATAATACACTATTTGGCAGCATTTACAATTAGTGCTGTGCCCTCCTGATCATCTATTTTTAGACTCCATGCTAGTAGAGATTTATCAGGCACCTGCTAGTTTCTCTGTAGATCATCTCAGCTTCTTATCAGAATACACTATGGATTTCAGGATCTCCTGATCATGGCCCCAGCTATTGATACTTGGGGTGCTTAAAAGTTGTAGTTGAGTTGCTTTGCAAGTGATTATATTCTCTCCCCATGGGGCCATGGCATGGTCCTAGTTCCCTCTTACAGAAATATAGTTTTCAACCTGAATACTAATAACAGCCATGGAATAATAGTGTTTGCTACTTTTTCTTCTGCTTGGCATTCTCTGATTATCATCTCTAAGGTAATTCTTCTGGGTCTAAATTCATTTATTCCTTATTCCACTGGTAAGACTTGTGTGCTGTGATATCTTTAAGACTTTTGCCACTTCATACCAAGGATGTATAGGGGGCTATTTATGGCATCAAATTAACATCATGTTGCCAAACTCATCTGTTTCCTTGCCAAATAGTGCCTTAGCCATTTTAATTCATGAGCCTGAAAGATAATCCTTCAGCTGCCACTGATTTTTTTTCTTTTTTACAACAAAGGCTCAAATGTCAAAGCAGAGCATAGTGATAGATCTTTTCCAACTCAAAACTTTAGTAATGATTCAAAACGTAAAGGCAAGTACCAGACACAAATTAAACAGTCTTTTCTTAGAGGAGTGTAAAACTATCAGTTACAGTTTCCAAGTTTCTCTCTTCTGCATTAAATATGTTTTAGTTTCAAATCAAAGGGCATGTTTTGAGCAACACATGAGAAAATACTATTTACAAAGTCATTTCTCTTTTGTAACCTCTTCATTTTATACTGTGCTAATTACATACATAGGAAAAGGATATGTGAACCCTCCCTTTCTACAGCCATAAACACATACATTCCTATTTAAAGGCATTAAGCAATCTAGAAAGGCTAGATGGATCCTGATAAAAATATTTCAGAATAGGGATCTTGGTATCTTTTTTCTAGCAAACATGATTAACCGGTTTATAAGAAGGTCTGGTCATCAGCACCTTTACATGTGGTCTCCTCTAAAGATTCATTCCTCAGGGGAATTTGGTGTGGAAAGTACAAGTTACATCCCTACTGTTAATGTCTTCCTTCCCAACAGGGCACATTCTGATTGACCTTTGTGGCAGCAGAAGGAGATAGACAAGAAAATTCACTAACAATAACAACTTATTTTCTTTAAGATTCACCAACAACTATTTAGAGAACATTATTTACACTTGTAAAGTTTCCATTTAAAAAAGTAAAAAAACTGGGGCACCTGGGTGGCTCAGTCAGTTAAGCTTCTGACTCTTGGTTTTGCCCAGGTCATGATCTCAGGGTCTGTGAGATCAAGCCCCACTTTAGGCTCTACTCTAACAGCACAGAGTCTGCCTTGGATTCTCTCTCTGTCTTTCTCTCTGACCCTCCTCTGCTCGTGCACACACACACTCTCTGTCTCTGTCTCAAATGAATAAACATAAAAAATCCAAAAACTGTGTAACTTCATTTTTGAATCTTAATTTATGGAAAGATTTTAGTTCTTCCATGTGGAGAATGTTTAGGGAGAACTGTTGTTTACAGGTATAATTTAGAAAGCTGATAGAAATTGACATGATTTAATCAAGCTAACAATATTGTACAGCCATTTTTTTTTAGAACATGGAAATCAGAATCGTATGTGAAATTTTTTGCATAGTTGTTAAAATATGTGGCAAAATGTAAGATGTTTAAAAATGTTAGTAATTTGGGATGTGGTAATTTGTAGAGAGAGCTAGTTATTCTGAAATATTAAAAATATATGTATAATGATTTAAAAATTAATTGCTCAATCTTAAGTAAAAAAAAGTGCAAATAAGTAGTACAAATCTTTTACCCTTTTGCATGGTTATAAAATTCTGAGAGTCATATGCCACAAATAGATCCCCCTACATTTTTAAAAGTATAAAAAATTGAATATCTCAAGTTAACACTAAAAACTACATTATTTTATGATGCTTTAAAAAATTATAAAGAACTAATGACTCATCATGTTGTATTCTTGTATTTGCTTATTAAATATTTAAGATACTCAGGAGATATTAATTTTTGACACTAATCTCCAAAATGAAAATAAAGTACATTTCAAATACTTACAATTCTGATAAGATTTTCTATTTAAGTTATTTTGCAAAAAAAATGTATTTTTGTTTGTTTTGCCATGAGTCAAAGCAAAGTCAGTACTCTTTACAAATTACTGTTATCATTCTCTAGAATAAAAACAGACATTAAAGAATTAATTTAAAAAATCATGAAAAACTCTGGAAACATAATGCTACAAGTAGAAGACTTGATTAATTTCAAGTATTGCTTCAGAATAAACTAATAAACCAAAAATATGTTTCAAAGAACGTGTATACATGTTCTTTGGTGGCAAGCCGAGTAGATGGATATCAAAGGCACAAATACACACATTTATACACATAAGCTCTTCTTTTATTCTCACACACCCACACATAATGAACTGGATTATTGAGAGAGTCTAAATCATTCCACAAAATACTAGCCAATTGGATAATGACATTTTGTGGGGGGAAAATTGAGTGCAGACTGCATATGAGACTGGAAGTCAAAAAATATATGCTATGTATATTACGTAGAAAATTTATTTAATTTATATATTTTATACATTTTGCATATTTCTTTAATGTTTATTCATTTTTGAGAGACAGAGACAGAGCATGAGCAGAGAAGGGGCAGAGAGAGAGGGAGACACAGAATCTGAAGCAGGCTCCAGGCTCTGAGCTGTCATCACAGAGCCTGATGCGAGGCTGGAACTCACGAACTGCAAGATCATGACCTGAGCCCAAGTCAGAGGCTCAACTGACTGAGCCACCCAGGTGCCCCATCTTTTTACATTTTGAACGCCACAAAAGTTATGAAGCATTTTGCTCCCTCCAGCTCACCTTAGTCAATAAAAAGAACCAACATTTAATGAGAAGTTTTATGTTAAACACCGTACCAACTTTTTTATAAGTGTATTCTTATTTCTTATGACAAGTCAATGGCATTATTATTGCTTTCCTCCCCTATATTTTTCAGAGGATAAAATTGCTCAAAAGTGATTAAATAGCACATTGTTCATAAATGGAAGACTAGGATTTGAATATAATACTTAAGCTACTACATTGCACTGCCTCTTAAGCAGAAAGGAGGTGCTAATCTGTCTCAATCTGTATGTTGGGTTTTATAAATATTCCTGCAGTGGACATGGGGGGTGCAGATATCTTTTTGAGTTATCATTTTCATTTTATTCAGATAAATGCCCAGAAGTGGAATTGTGGGATCATATGGTAGTTCTATTTTTAACTTTTTGAGGACCCTCCATATTGTTTTCCATAGTGTTTGCATCAATTTACTTTCCCATCAACAGGGCACAAAGGTTCCCTTTTGTCCACATCTTTGCCAACACTTGTAATTTGTTGTCTTTTTTATAATAGCCATTCTAACATGTGTGATGTAATATCTCATTGTGGTTTTGATTTGTATTTTCCTGATGATTAGTGATATTGACGGCCCATTGTCTATCTGTATGTCTTTTTTGGAAAAATGTCTATTCAGGTCCTCTACCCATTTTTAAATTTGATTATGGTTTTTTGTTTTGTTTTGTTTTGTTTTTGCTATTGAGTTGTATGAATTCTTTATACAGTTTGATGTTAACTTCTTATCAGTTATATTATTTGCAAATATTTTCTCCCATTCTGTAGGTGGCCTTTTCATTTTGTTGATGACTTTCTTTTCGGTGCAGTAGTGTTTTAGTTTAATGTACCCACACTTGTTTATTTTCACTTCTATTGTCTTTGCTTTTGTGTCAAATCCAAAAAATCATCTTCAAGACCAATGTCAAGGAGCTTACTCCCTATATTTTCCTCTAACAGTTAAATAGCATTTTGGTCTTACATTCAAATCTTTAATCCACTTTGAATTAATTTTTTTTATATGGTGTTTGAAAGTGGTCCAGTTGTATTCTTTTGCTCACGGCTTTCTAGTTTTCCTAACCCCATTTATTAAAGAGACTGTCCTTTCCCCATTGTATATTCTTGGCTCTTTTGTCATAAATTAATTGACCATATATGCATTGGTATATGTCTGGACTCTCTATTCTAGTCTATTAATTTGTGTGTCTGGTTTTGTTTTTGTTTTGTTTCCCTTTGTTTTGTTTTACCAACACCATAATGATTTTGTTACTATAGCTTTATAATACAATTTAAAATCAGAAAGCATGATACCCCTAGCTTTGTTCTTCTTTTCTAAGATTGCTTTGGGGTCTTTTGTTGTTCAATACAATTTTTTAGGATTGTTTGTTCTATTTCTTTGAAAGTGCCATTGGGACTTTGTTAGGGATTACATTGAATCTGTAGATTGCTTTGGGTAGTATGGGCATTTTAACAATGTCCATGAACACAGAATATCTTTACATTTATTTTTTCTTCTTCATTTTCTTTTATTAGTGTCTTTTAGTTTTCTTTGTAAAGGTCTTTTACATCCTTGGTCAAATGGATTCCTATGTATTGTATTCTTTTTCATTCATTTGTAACTGTACTTTCCTTAATTTCTCTTTCTGATAGTTTATTAGTATATATAGAAACACAACAGATTTTTACATACTAATTTTGTATCCTGCAATGTTACTTAATGTTCTTAGGTTTTTTTAAATTTTTTTAATGTTTTTTTAATTTATTTTTGACACAGAGCATGAGTGGGGGAGGGGCAGAGAGAGAGGGAGACACAGAATCCAAAGCAGGCTCCAGCACTGAGCTGTCAGCATAGAACCTGACGTAGGACTCCAACTCACTAACTGCAAGATAATGACCTGAGCCTAAGTCGGATGCTCAGCTGACTGAGCCACCCAGGCGCCCCATAATGTTTTTTGTTCTAATAGTTTTTGTTTTTTGCTTTTTTGGTGGACCCTAGGTTTTTTTGTATATAATATCATCTGTAAGGAGACAATTTTACTTCTTTCTGATTTGAATGCCTTTTATTCTTATTTTTGACTAATTGCTCTAAGTAGGACTTTTAATATTATGTTGAATAAAATTAGCAGTAGTTGGCATCCTTGATTTATTCCTGAATGGAGATGACAAGCTTTCATCTCTTCACTGTTGAGTATGATGTTAGCTGTGGGCTTGTCATATATGGCTTTTATTATGTTCCCTGTATCCTCTGTTTCTTGAGAGGTTTATTTTTTTATCATAAATGGATGCTGAATTTTGTCAAATGCTTTTTCTTTGTCTATTGAAATCATAATATGATTTTTATCCTTCACCTGGATTGATTTATGGATTGAGTTGCAGGTGTATATTTCCTTAACTTTTGAAGGATAATTTTAATAAATACATAATGCTAGGTTGGTGGGTTTTCTTTTTTTCTTTGAATAATTTGGCATTTCACTTTAGTCTTTATTTGCTTAGTTTCTGATAAGAAGTCTGCTGTTGTTCATATCTTTTTTCCTATGTAGATTAGCTTTTTAATCTTGTTTACTTTCAGGAGTTTCTACTTTTCCTAGTTTCGTGCAGTTTGAATCTGCTATTCCTAGATGTGAAGTGTTTGTTTTTGTGCTTGTTTTTGTTTTTTTGGTATTTACACTGCTTGGTGTTCTCTAAGCCTCAAGGATTTGTGGTTTGGTGTCTGTTAAAAATTTCTGAAACTTCTTGACTATTTCACTTAAAATGTTTCTTCTACTCTGTTCTCTTTATTTTCCTTCTGGTGATAATCAAACTTGATTACAATTTTGTTACAATTTTGAAGTTTTTCCACAGTTCTTGGATTTTATGGTGTGTGTGCATGTGTGTGTGTGTGTGTGTGTGTGTGTGTGTGTGCTATTTCTCTTTCATTTTTGCTTAGAACTTTCTACTTACCTATATTCAAGAGTACTGATTTTTTTCCCTCAGTCATTACTAGTTACTAAGAAACCCATCAAAGGCATTCTTCATTTGTCTTATAGTGTTTTATATCTTTAGAATTTCCTTGACATTCTTTCTTAGAATTTTCATCACTCTGTTTATATCACCCTTCTGTTCTTGTATGTTGTTTACTTTTCCTTTAGATCCCTTAACCTGTTAATTGTTGTTATTTTAAATTCCTTCTCTAAAAATTTTAAAATATGCTTCATATCTGAGTCTGGTTCAGATGATTTAAATGGTCTGTTCATCTGTGTTTTTTCTTGCCATGTGCATGCCTTGTAGTTTTTTGTTGAAAGCAGACATGATGTATTGGGTAACTGGAACTGAATTAAATAGACCTTCATTGTGAGGTTTTGTGTTAGTCTGGCTAGAATTTGGGCTGTTTAATGCTTTCCATAACTATAAGTGCCAGAGGCTTCACATTTCTCCATTGTCTTTGTTTTTGTCTCTCCTGTTGTTTTTAGCTTCTTTAACAACTGCTCCTCAAAGAAACTTGGTGTTTTCAGCTCTTTTAATTATAATTCACTGGCATTATTCTGGAGAGGTAAGGTGTGGGTGAAAAGTATTGTTCTATAATTTTACCATATATATATACATATATACGTATGTGGCTATGTTCTGGGCTATAACCATCACCAGGAGTTCTTACACAACCCTGCTACTAATGGGTGCTAATCCCACCCATTTGGGAGACAGAAAGCCCAAAAGGGAATCTTTCACAGTTTTTTAATCTCTCTCCCCCGCTCCCAGAGCCATAAGGGGATCTTTCTTGGCTCTTTACCATTAGAACTTGGTGGCACAAAACTCATGAGGGATTCAGGTGTATGGGCATGGAATTAATACTGTAGGTAGCAGGAGTTTCTCATTCTCAGCTGGTCAAGGCTAAACCTCCAACAATTGCACAAGGTTATCATTTGACTCTTCCTATCAGTTTGCAGTTTCAGGGGGCTTCTGTTCCAACTAGGCAGATCTTGGCTGTGACTCTGAATTTACCTGTTTCTCCATTTTAAGGGAATGGTGATTTGTCTTGTGACTTCAATTCTGGGAATGTTTAAGAAAAGCTACCGGTATTGACTTTGTTTTGTGCTTTTTTTTTCTTTTCTTTTTGTCATAAATATGATGGTGATGACTTTCAAGTTTTCTGTATATCAAAGCTAAAATTCTTGTATTATTTAAAAATTTTTTTTTACTGTGGAAGGATTTTAAACAAATATTAAAAATATAACATTTAAGTTATATAGTATGAAAATAAAAGTAATGTCCTTGTAGCCACCCGGCATTTTAAGAGATATGGTGATACGAGTGTTGAAGCTTTGGGTATGCACTTCCTTCAAGTTCATAGATGCAGCTACTTTAATCATCAGTAACCACTATACTCAACTTGAATATTCTATCGTTCCCTTGTTTTTTTCATACTTTTACTATATGTATACATATCCCTAGCAATATGTTGGTGGGTCTTATCAGGATAATATGTACTTATATCTATAGATAAACTTTTGTTCTTAAGAAATTTTAATGTTTCCTGCTTACTGACCTTGAGTGCTACTATTGAACTGTTATGTAAAACCCAGTGTTACAGGACACACTGTAGTAAACATAAAAATTACATTTAGTAAGTTCTGAAAATGTCAAAAATTGCTTTTAATTAGCACTGTGGAATATTAGATTCACGGCATGGATTCTTGAAAAAATAATTGTGGCCTAATTTAAAAAATAGATTAACAGAATCACAAATGAATTGTCATGATTTTTTTCTGTCTTCTAGGATATTGATATATCAAGAGTTCTTAATTTTAAAATTGTATGTTTATATCCCAATATGTAACTAATTAGGAGACTGAATGATACTTTCTTTGTCACAAATCCATTTTATTTCATAAATAACTTTCTTTACTTTGTACCATTTTAATAGTTTGATCTTTAATTTTGACCAAACTCCCTCTGATGACAAGCTGTTTATATTTTACTCTCAAATTCTTTTTAAACCCATTTTACTCTTTAAAAAATTTTTTTAATGTTTAGTTACTTTTTGAGAGAGAGAGACAGAGTGTGAGTGGGGGAGGGGCAGAGAGAGCTAGGGAGACACAGAATCTGAAGCAGGCTCCAGGCTCTGAGCTGTCAGCACAGAGCCCGACATGGGGCTCGAACCCATAAACTGTGAGATCATGACCTGAGCCGATGTCAGGGGCTTAACCGACTGAACCACCCAGGTGCCCCAAAACCTATTTTAACCTTTGATAGAAGCATTAATGTCTCATTCCCTCTTGTTTCACTCATCTGCTTTTTTGGACAATTACTTTTGATTCTCTGACCTTCCCTTACTCCACTGTTTGTTTATTTCCAGCACTGAATGCTTAATTCAAGCTCCCAACCTCTCTTGCCTCATTCCTTGATAGCTTCCTAACTGATCTCCCTGCCTATACTATTAACTCCTAAATCCATTGCTTCCCTAGAGCCAAAGTGGTTTTCCTCCAAACTGAAATTAAAAAAGAAGTCTAATCTATGATTTAAACCTTCTACAACTTTCCCAACACACTTAAAACACATAACCTTATATTACTTTGCCATTACTTACTTCTCTGACTGCATCTCTTTCCAATACTTCTTTACCACTATAATACGGTCCCATTAGCAATACATTTCTGGTCCTTGATGAAGCCAATATAATTCCTACTTTAAAGCCTTTAAAGTACCATTTATATTTGCCTGAAGGAGTCTTCCTTTTAAATCTCACAGTGTTAAAAAAAGAAAAGAAAAGAAAAATCTCACAGTGCTGACACCAATTCCACAGAGTTCTCCAAGGACTTGATCTAAAGTAGCTACTCAACCACTATTTACACTGCAATCACATTCACTTACTTTAAGTCTGTGGAAAGCACATGCCACTATTTGACATTTTCCTTGATTATTTCAAAAGTTATGTACTTATTTATTGTTTATTCTCCCCCTGGAATATAACCTCCAAAAGTATAGAGACATTTTCTATTTTGTTCCATGTTCTATTCCCAGAAGTTTTGACAGTTGTTCAATGAATTTTGTTGACTGAATATTGAATAACGTAATTCTTTAGTAACAGTTGCTTAAATAAACTTCTTCCAGAGCATATGCTGAAACTAGAATTTGAGTGGAAGAGGTGTTTTTTAGAGATGATCCCAGGATAAACTACTTAAAAATAGTGAAGTCAGAGGGAAAGAGGAAGAAGCCAATACAGAATGTAGTGTTAAGGAGGAGAGCCTGGGTGACTCAGTTGGTTGAGAGTCTGACGCTTGATTTCATCTCAGGTCATCATCTCACAGTTGTGAGAATAAACCCTGAATCGGACTCCACACTGGCCATGGCGCCTGCTTGACATTCTCTCTCCCTCTCTCTCTCCCTTTACCCCTCCCCCTGCTCATGCTCTCTCTCTCTCTCTCTCTCTCTCTCTCTCTCTCTCTCTCTCTCAAAAAAAAAAAATGTAGTGTTAAGGGAAATAATAGTCCTCCATTTAGTCCCTCAGTGATGTGCATGTCCTGATCTTGGAAACCTGTGATTATGTCAGTTCACATGGAAAAAAAGGAACTTTTCAGATGTGATTAAGGATCTTGAAATGGGAAGATTATCCTGAATCATCTGGGTAGATCCAATATATTACAAGGTGTCAGGAATATTAGAGTATTAAAATCAAAGAAACAATGTGGCACCTGTGTGGCTCAGTTCATGAATTCGAACCCCTTGTTGGGCTGTCTGCTGTCAGTGCTGAGCCCACTTTGGATCCTCTGCCCACCCCCACCCCCCACCCCCGCCTTTCCCTCTCTTG